>NC_048592.1:7822500-8025000 GCF_013265735.2 Oncorhynchus mykiss
TGAAAAGGAAATGAAAGTACAGAAGAGGAGAGGAAAGGAGAAGACATGAAAGGAAATGAGAGTGGGGGAAAGGGGAGGGGGCTCAAAGCTTGAGGTAGAAAATATCTTGAAGAATTTTAATGAGAATGTGATGGAAGGGTGGATGGAGGGATGCGATAAGAAAGAGAGGGAAGGAGAAAAAGGGGAACAGAGAGGCATAACAGCTCAATATCTGTGCTGTTCCAATCATATCGACCCACCTCACTCTTCCCCCATCCCCCTGTCATGTCCTCCCCTCATTCCTCTCTCCCCCTCTCCTGTGATTTTTCTCTGAATGTAGCTCAATACAGAAACTCTGATAGGTGAGACAGTATGGAACGTTGATAGGAACCTTGGTTTGTTGCTAAGGTGATAAAGTGACAGTTTTTTGATACACGTATATAGCCATGCACACACACACACACACACACACATTGTAAACTCTGTAACACCACAGAGCGAAAGCAATTTGAGTGACACCAGATTGTCACAGGTAGTCACATTGACACTAAAGTATGCTGATGATGAATCACACACACACGTACACACGCATGCACACACGCAGACACTGACTCTCTCTCACACACACACACACACAACTCAAATGATGAAGCACCCTCATAAGGCCAGTTTTTGATCTTTGAAATCCCACTCCAGATCTGGGCCAAGGGCAGACTATATCGCACAGCGCTATTGGCTATCGACGATAGGTCTAGGAGAATATATAGACCACTATTGGCTACTGTATATCCCAGCAGATGATTGGTTATCTATGTGAAAAAGAGGCACCGTTTTTTAGCTGATTCCTTTGAAGTCTGAGCCTGCTTTTATTGAACCCGTTTTTAAATGGGGTGAGAAGGTGAGAGAGAGAGAGAGAGAGAGAGAGAGAGAGTGAGAGAGAGTGAGAGAGAGAGAGAGAGAGAGAGAGAGAGAGAGAGGGAGAGAGGGAGGGAGGGAGGGAGAAAGAGAGGGAGAGAGAGAGAGAGAGAGAGAGAGAGAGAGAGAGAGAGAGAGAGAGTGAGAGAGAGTGAGAGAGAGAGAGAGAGAGAGAGAGAGAGAGAGAGGGAGAGAGGGAGGGAGGGAGGGAGAAAGAGAGGGAGAGAGAGAGAGAGAGAGAGAGAGAGAGAGAGAGAGGGAGAGGGAGAGGGAGAGAGAGCGTGAGAGAGAGGGAGGGAGAAAGAGAGGGAGAAAGAGAGGGAGAAAGAGCGAGCGAGAGCGAGAGAGGTGTGTGTTCAGGTATTTGTTCCAAGCCATCCCTCCTGATGGGTGTAATGAAGTGACAGTGACACCTGACTGGCTCAATGACTCTCTTGAGGGCCAACTGCATTCATTGTCAAAATAAATAAATCATTAAACTGTAGATGGCGAGAGTAGAAGAGAGTAGTATCAAGAGTAGAATCACATACGCCACTGACTCTCATCTTGAAAAGGATTGTCAAGACCAAAGCATGTGAACGGGAGTATTTTTTTCATCCAACTCTTCAGTCTGATAAATACCACTTTAGATTTGCAGGTGATCATGCCTTTATTAGCACCCCCTAACCAAAATCAATACTCATTGCATTTGCATTTCAAATGCAGAAACAGAGAAACAGCATTTTAATGGATCCCCTGGTAGATTCAGTACATACCACTTGAACTGCAGTGGAGGACTTGGTCATTCTAATGCATGAGAAATACAGAATTGTCAATATCAAGGCCCATAGCATTCTTTATACCCACTTTCTAATCAGGTCGTGAGCTACACAATTACTGTGAGAAGGTAATTATTTTCTGCTACTGCGCTATCGAGGACAACTCTCGCTGCTCCGGACAACCAGGTGCTTTCATTCTCCGAAGCTGATGTGAGGAAAACTCTCAAAAGAGTGAATACTCACAAAGCCGCTGGCCCAGATGGCTTCCCTGGCCGCGTCCTCGGAAATGTGCTGACCTGGTGGTGGGCGTCTTTTCGGATATCTTCAACCTGTCCCTGTCCCAGGCTGTAGTCTCCACCTGCTTCAAGGAGACCACCATTGTCCCAGTGCCCAAGAAAAACGAAGTGACATGCCCAAATGACTATCGGCCCTTTGTACTCACCCCGGTCATCACGCCAACAGATCCACGGCCGATCCATCTGGACAAGAGGAGCACCTACAGTATGTGCGAATGCTGTTCATTGACTACAGTTTAGCATAGGATTCGCAACAACACCTCCTCCACACGGACTCTTAGCACAGGGCCCCCCCCAGGAGTGTATCATCAGCTCTTTACTGTACTCCCTGTCAACCTACAACTGCGTGGCTTTGAACAACACCAACTGCATCAGCAAGTTTGCTGACGATGCCAGGCCTGATAACCAACAACGACGAGTCAGTCTACAGGAAAGAGGCAAGTGAACTGGTGCCAGGACAATAACTTCTCCCTCAACTTGAGCAAAACAAAGGAGTCGATTTTTGACTTCAGGGGGCAGAGGAGGGAACATACCCCAATCCACATCAACAGGACTGCAGTAGAGAGTCTTCCGTTTTAAGTTCCTCAGCGTCCACATCACCCATGACTTGATATGGACCAGCAACACCACCACTCTTGTCAAGAGTGTGCAACAGTGCCTCTACTTCCTAAGGCAACTGAGGCAATTTGACATGCCACACGGGGTTCCTTTCCAAAATACTACCGTTGCACCATCGAGAGCGTCCTGACCGGTTGCATCACGGCCTGGTACGGGAAATACTCCATCTACGACCGCAAGGCCCTCCAATGGGTGGTGAAGACGGCCCAGTATATCCTTGGGACCGTACTCCTACCCATCACGGACATACACTGTAAATATTGGACTGTAAATTGTGGCTTCCTGTATTATACATATGCTAAAATGTTCATTCTATCCTACTGAGCCATTTACTGTATGTGTGTATTTGTATCTTTTATTATCTCTTATTGTTGTTGCATTGTCGAGAAGGAACCTGCAAGTAACCGTTTAGTTGGACGCTGTATGTGTATCCTATGACTAATAAAACTTAACTTGAAAATGTGTTTCCTTTGGATCCGTATTATTCCAATACGTTGTGGTGCGTGTTCTATTAGTGTCAAATGTGTCCTTGTGTTTGGGTCTGGGAACGGAGTGATGAGGAGGACTTTATCACCGTTCTCCTGCATCTCTCTCTCTCTCTCTACTGCAGCCACTCTTCCCTGTGCCCTGTGTTACCATAGCAACCGATAGCAATTGGAAATGAATCTAACTTGCCGAATAACTGCAATCACTGCACCAATTCAATTGAACTTACTCTCTCAAAAAGGAAAACATGACTATAATCCTGAATGGAGATGAGTAAATAAAAGTTAGCTGATGAGAAATAACCTGTTTACAATCTGATAAATTGTGCCATTTTAAATCCACTTTAAAAACACAGCCACAGATGAGTCCACTAATGAGTTTGATATTCACACTTCTACCAGCAAAGGAAGTGGATATGAATACATTACTGCCTAGCTCGTTTACGGATTACCAATAATTATGGCTCTGATTCCGCTCCTAGCCTGCCATTCTAAATGAGGTGTTCCATTGTGCTGTGGTCTAAGTGTTCCGTAGCATTATCTAGATTGTAGTGGACACTGAGCAGTTCTCTGAAATCACAGGCTTTTAGGGAACACAACATGTTCCAACTCTATACAACGTCAGTGTCATGTCAGGTTGACTGAGAGAGATGGAAAGATTTACAGGAGGCAAACAATCACCCGACACTATTTATTTCCGAAATGGTAATTTCTTTCTTTCTTTCGTTCGTTCTTTCTTTCTTTCTTTCTTTCTTTCTTTCTTTCTTTCTTTCTTTCTTTCTTTCTTTCTTTCTTTCTTTCTTTCTTTCTTTCTTTCTTTCTTTCTTTCTTTCTTTCTTTCTTTCTTTCTTTCTTTCTTTCTTTCTTTCTTTCTTTCTTTCTTTCTTTCTTTCTTTCTACTCTCTCTCTCTCCCTCTCTTTCATCACACTCTTCCTTCAAGAGCCCATATGCAGGTTAAAATCCCTGAATAAAGTAGTGCGGCCTGAGGCGATGGGGGATAAACTGGGATAACTGGGTCACCTTCACCATCAAAATGTCTACAGTACACTACATTTACTGGTTACATTAATGGACTGACACTGACAGTGATAACGGTGGAGTGTTACGGCATAGGTAATGGAGGTAGATGGCAAAAGGGCAGGCAAATTAGTTATGAATGTACGCAGACAAACACACACACACTGACACACACACTAACACACAAGCATAGAAATCAATGAGATAAGGTCTTTATCTAATCAAGGAGCGTGTGTTATTGGATACTACAGCCTTCCCTTAAGTGTAACTGTCTGGGGGCCAATCCCAGTTAAGGGAATATGGCGTTTTGTCTGTTAAATATCCTAATGCACTTTTCAATCTGCAGAGTAATTTATATGCTAATGCCCAGGTTATGTCTGCATTAGATTCCCTGGCAGAGTGCTGAACGTTATCATGAAGAGGGATGGAGGGAGGAAGGGATAGAGAGAGTGAAAAAGAGAAGAAAGAGAGAGAGAATTTTCCCCTGGGTCTATTATGCCAGTATGTAATTATAAAGAAGCTGGTCAGACCTGGAGAGTAGCCACAGCCAGAGAGCACCTCTCTCCCCCTCTATCCCTCTCTCACAGGTCCCACTCTCTGGGGAGTAGCCACAGCCAGAAAGCACCTCTCTCCCCCTCTATCCCTCTCTCACAGGTCCCACTCTCTGGAGAGTAGCCACAGCCAGAGAGCACCCCTCTCCCCGTCTATCCCTCTCTCACAGGTCCCACTCTCTGGAGAGTAGCCACAGCCAGAGAGCACCTCTCTCCCCCTCTATCCCTCTCTCACAGGTCCCACTCTCTGGAGAGTAGCCACAGCCAGAGAGCACCTCTCTCCCCCTCTATCCCTCTCTCACAGGTCCCACTCTCTGGGGAGTAGCCACAGCCAGAGAGCACCCCTCTCCCCCTCTATCCCTTTCTCACAGGTCCCACTCTCTGGAGAGTAGCCACAGCCAGAGAGCACCTCTCTCCCCCTCTATCCCTCTCTCACAGGTCCCACTCTCTGGGGAGTAGCCACAGCCAGAAAGCACCTCTCTCCCCCTCTATCCTTCTCTCACAGGTCCCACTCTCTGGAGAGTAGCCACAGCCAGAGAGCACCTCTCTCCCCCTCTATCACAGGTCCCACTCTCTGGAGAGTAGCCACAGCCAGAGAGCACCTCTCTCCCCCTCTATCCCTCTCTCACAGGTCCCACTCTCTGGAGAGTAGCCACAGCCAGAGAGCACCTCTCTCCCCCTCTATCCCTCTCTCACAGGTCCCACTCTCTGGAGAGTAGCCACAGCCAGAGAGCACCTCTCTCCCCCTCTATCCCTCTCTCACAGGTCCCACTCTCTGGAGAGTAGCCACAGCCAGAGAGCACCTCTCTCCCCCTCTATCCCTCTCTCACAGGTCCCACTCTCTGGAGGTCCAGTGTTGGGTGAACATGTCTACATGCAACTGGTCTGAAAACGGTAAAATATAGAATTAATCAAACTATTCAACATCTCTGAAAAAAAAACGTTTTGGTAAGTAAATAAAATGGTGTAGTTTTAAGAGTTACTGTCTTTTAGGGACAGCTGATCTAAAAACAGTTATAAGGAGAGTTGATCATTGAGGAGCCCTAGGAGTGGTCAGACAGCCTATCCTAGGTCAGTTATTAAGGAAAGTTGAGCAGAAAAGTGCCCTATAGGAGTGGTTAGACAGCTGATCCAGCTGATAAAGGGGCAGAAGAGGTCACACAGCCGAGATCTCTGTTCTTATTAACATAATACCTTAGCTTCTAATTGCCTTTTTTGCATATTCATCCTCAACTTGGACCGGTCTCATGCTCTCTCTCTCTCCCTCCCTGATTCAGAGGGTTTGGATTAAATGCGGAAGACATATTTCTGTTGAATGCATCCAGTTCTCTCGCTCTGCATCTTTCTCTCTCTCTCTCTCTCCTTCTCTCTCTCTCCCTCCCGACCTCCCTGCAATCCCCCCCGCACCCTCTCTCAGACAGTACATGTTATTCTGGTCTAACTAATGGGGAGTGTTTAGCAGTACCCTTGGCTTGTCTTTGAGTCCTGAGTGAAATATCTCCCCAAGCAACAGAAAGCCGCAGCCCAAACACACACACATAGGGAGACACGCACGCACACACACACACACACACACACACACACACACACACACACACACACAGGCAGACATGCACGCACGCATGAATACACACACACCCACATAGGCAAACACCCATTTACACATGCACACCGAACACATGCATATGTTCGACTGCATCGCACACACATTTTATAACTTGGAGCTGGGTCTGCAGCAGATGTATGAGTTTATTTATAGTGCCGTACTAGGCTACAGCCAGATTAGACACACACACACACACTGTGCTGAGCTGCAGCAAGGGCAAACGTCAGCTACTACACAGAGCTCAACTGCAGCAAGCCCATATGCATTCACAGCACAACACTGGGATGTCGAGCACATAGAGCAGGGGTCATCAACTAGATTTAGCCGTGGGATGATTTTTTTTTCAGGTCAGGTGGCCGGAACATAATTACAAAGAATTTGTATACCGAAACGTGACCGGAAGAAGCCCAAACAGATATAACAGTTGACTAAAACGTACCGTTTCAAACCTTGCTTACATTCTTATTCGATCGCATACACTGAGCATACGAAACATTCAGAACACCTGCTCTTTCCATGACATAGACTGACCAGGTGAATACAGCTGAAAGCTACGATCCCTTCCACATCAATCAGTGTAGAAGAAGGGGAGGAGAGGAGGTTTTTAAGCTTTGGGACAATTGAGACATGGATTGTGTATGTGTGCCATTCAGAGGGTGAATGGGCAAGACAAAAGATTTAAGTGCCTTAGAATGGGGTATGGTAGTAGCTGCCAGGTGCACCGGTTTGAGTGTGTCAAGAACTGCAACACTGCTGGGTTTTTCACACATCAACAGTTTCCTGTGTGTGTCAAGAATGGTCCACCACCCAATGGACATCCAGCCAACTTGACACAACTGTGGGAAGTATTGGTGTCAACATGGGCCAGCATCCCTGTGGAACGCTTTTGACACCTTGTAGCTCAACGGTAACTTAAAGGGTCCTAATGGTTGGTATACTTAGCGTGTGTATCTCTCTATTACGTGTGGGAATACTTTAAAACAGATTTTAAAAATGTAAATCACTTGAAGATAATTTGCCGGTGTTTTTGTCTTTCATTGTCAGTGCATACAGTGCATTCATTAAAGTATTCACCTATTGACCTTTTCCACGTTAAAGCCTTATTCTAAATTGAATTAAATATTTTTTTTCTTCAATCTACATCCAATACCTCATAAAGACAAAGCAAAAACAGGTTTTTAGACATTTTTGCTAAATGTTTTTTTTTAAATATACAAAAAAATGTAACATCACATTTACATAAGATCAGTACTTTGCTGAAGCACCTTTGGCAGTGATTACAGCCTTGAGTCTTCTTGGGTGTGATGCTACTTGCTTGGCACACTTGTATTTGGGGAGTTTCTCCCATTCTTCTCTGCAGATCCTCTCAAGCACTGTCAGGTTGGATGGGGAGCGTCGCTGCACAGCTATTTTCAGGTCTCTCCAGAGATGTTCGATCAGGTTCAAGTCCGGGCTCTGGCTTGGCAACTCAAGAATATTCAGAGACTTGTACCGAAGCCACTCCTGCATTGTCTTGGCTGCGTGCTTAGGGTCATTGTCCTGTTGAAAGGTGAACCTTAGCCCCAGTCTGACGTCCTGAGAGCACTGGAGCAGGTTTTCATCAAGGATCTCTCTGTACTTTGCTCCGTTCATCTTTTCATCGACCCTGACTAGTCTCCCTGACTAGTCTCCCAGTCCCTGCCGCTGAAAAACATCCCCACAGCATGATGCTGCCACCACCATGCTTCACAGTAGGGATGGTGCCAGGTTTCCTCCAGACGTGACGCTTGGCATTCAGGCCAAAGAGTTCAATCTTGGTTTCATCAGACCAGACAACCTTGTTTCTCAAGGTCCTTTAGGTGCCTTTTGGCAAACTCCAAGCGGGCTGTCATGGGCCTTTTACTGAGGAGCGACTGCTGTCTGGGCACTCTACGATAAAGACCTGATTGGTGGAGTGCTACAGAGATGGTTGTCCTTCTGGAAAGTTCTCCCATATCCCCAGTGGAACTCTGGAGCTTTGTCAGAGTGACCATCGGGTTCTTGGTCACCTCCTTGACCAAGGCCTTTCTCCTCTGATTGTTCAGTTTGGCCGGACGGCCAGCTCTAGGAAGATCTTGCTGGTTCCAAACTCCTTCCATTAAATAATGATAGAGGCCAGCCACTGTGTTCTTGGGGACATTCAATTTTTTGGTACCCTTCCCCAGATCTGTGTCTCGACCCAATCCTGTCTCGGAGCTCTACGGACAATTCCTTCAACCTCATGGCTTGCTTTTTGCGCTGACATGCACTGTCAACTGTGGGACCTTATATAGACATTTCCAAATCATGTCCAGTCAATTGAATTTACCACAGATGGACTCCAATCAAGTTGTAGAAACATCTCAAAGATGATAAATGGAAACAGGAAGCACCTGAGCTCAATTTCAATTCTCATAGCAAAGGGTCTGAATATTTATTTAAATAAGGCATTTCTGTTTTTAAGTTTTTATACATTTGCAAACATTTCGAAAAAACCTGTTTTCACTTTGTAATTATGGGGTATTGTGTGTAGATTGATGAGGAGAAAAAAAATATTTAAACCATTAGAATAATGCTATAACATAACAAAATGTGGAAATAGGGAAGGGGTCTGAATACTTTCCGAATGCACTGTAAATAAATCCCCCACAGGCCACCAGTTGGGGAAACCTAACATAAGGTATGCAGAATACGCAGACACACGATAAACACATAATCACAAGAAAGTGTACATGTGCAGACAGGCACACACAAACACACTCCCTGAGCACCTATACCTATACAGTATAGAACATGCCATGCCCTGTGTTTGATTGCTTGTAATTAAGATAAATATAGTCTTTGCCATAGCAGAGCAGAGATGATTGCTGTACACTATGACCATATGGGGTCTGTACAGGTATTGCATGTGCACCAGGCTACATGTGTGTAAAGACACACTCAAAGCATGTACATACACACACACAAACAGTTGAACATGTGCACACACTTATGCATGCATGTGAGCACACACACACACACACACACACACACCCCCCCCCTCTCCACTGAACGTGCTCTCTTCCTCTCTCTCAGGTATAATTGTGTTGCTGCTCTACTCCTTTGCGTCTCTCTCAATTTTGACTCTCCCCTGATGAAAATTCATAATTAAGAGAGAACCTTGGCATCTGAAACTGGAAGAGAGAGGGAGGAGGAGACAGGTGGAGAGAGGGAGGAGGAGACAGGTGGAGGCGAGAGGGAGGAGGAGAGAGAGAGGAGGAGAGAGGTAGGAAGAGAGAGGTGGAGAGGGAGATTATCTCCAGCAAAAACACAATCAGAATATAACCAGAATCTCCAGAAGTCAAGACAAAAGACTCTACTGTGCCTCTGTCTGCCAACAAAATCCTCATCCAGCTTTTTATTTTGGCTACGATGCCTTTTAAATGGCTTTCTTTGGCTTACAGGCTCTGTGATCTCTTTCTCTTGGACGGGTAAAGCAGCAAATGCTTCAACAAAAAGAGTGTACTTCCAGGAAACTCCCAGCTACTCTACATAAGACGTAAGAAGTCAAGGGGAGCAGACAAACTAGGATTTTGAAAAGCTTGTTTGAGTCAGTGTGAGGCACACAAAGTGACCAGCCACAGCCACGCCTCCAATAGGACCTGACTGTCACTCATCAATGGGTTCAGACACACCATTTGGGAAAAAGTGCCCTAGATTGATTCTAATCAGAATCTCATCCTGAGAGGATAACGATCTCCCAGAAACTCTAGTTAATATGGCAACATGTGGGAAACATGAAAGGGTTCACCATCAAATACCCACAAGACACATGTTCCGTACACACACACATGCTCACACGCACACACCCACCCGCCCTAAACCTAGGTCCCTGGTTCGCTTTAATACGAGTGTAGCAAAGGCTTCGCTACACTCGGGTTATCCAGGGCTAAGGGATCTGAGAGGCACGTGTTGCAGAAGTGAACACACATGTTAGCATCACTCGAACGGTTGTGTGAGACCTCGCGCTGGGCAACAGACTCTCTTTATAATGAGCAGAGCTCAGGGGAGACATTGTGGATGAAAGAAGAGCATACAACTTAAAACATAAATACTCAAATATGTTCCTAATGTGTAAGAAATCACTGCACAGGGCCTTTTATCCAAAGCAATATATGTATGGGTGGATGGGTGGAATCTGATTCCTGCATGGGTCACGTATAGATGAACACCGGAGCAAGCAACCTAAATGGAACTGGGCCACATAGTGGGTTTTTTCCCCCGGTGTGAGCTGGTTTGTTTTTGGTACCTCCTCTCCTCACAACAAGATCTAAATTCTGATGGGAAGTACAATGGCCTTGCCTCCGGGAGCCCAGCACCTCTGCCCTCTTTATGCTGAAGAATGGCTCCCTGACGACCTTGCTCCCAGGACCCCAGCTGGTATAGGTCACCGAGCAGATGCCTGCACAGCCAGGCCCCTCTGATCCTATAGACCCTGGGGTATACAGAGGCTTCACAGGGTTGCTTTGAGAGTGTTGATGTAGTGCTGAGGAAGTAAAAGACTGGACTGTCTGGGCGGTTAGGAGGACTTCGGGACACACTCCATACTGGTCCATCGAACAGAAGAACATCAGCATGCACCATATAAGTTATGGGGCCTCAGTAGCCGACATATCCTTTTTGTGTCACATCTGGATATTTCAAACCTGGATCATAAATTCTGATTAACACCTGCACTGCCACATAGTACTATAGGGTTGGGGAAGCTCTAGGAGCTAACACGAGCCTTCAGGTCTCAGGGAAAGCTACTCGTCATGCACGACTGGTTCACTGGCCAACCTCTGTTACTCGTGTATTGAACTAGAGCAAACTGAATGTGTGAGAAATCCTCACCTACTCTAGTAGGAAATGGAGGTACTGGACAATAAAAAAGTGCAATTTTATTATTCATGTTTAAATAATGAAGCAGTTTAAATAATTAAGCAGCACTTTTTTACTCAACCTCCATTTTCCTCCCAAATAGGCATTTAGGAAGAATAACAGATGCAAATGGTGTTTACTCATTTTACAGCTAAAAGGCAAACAGCATTTCTCACACTCTGCAGTTTTGAAACCAATCAATCAATGTTTACCAGTGTAAAAGAAGCATGGCTGTGGGAAGATGTTTAGGGCTGGGGGTGATGCATTTGCCCAATTTTTTTATCCCTGCGCAGCTGGCGGCTATGTCTGTTTTAATTTTTTTTATTTCAGAAGTAAACAAGAACAAATAGTTTGCAATTGCCATCTTGTTCATAGAGGAACAAGAATGAAGAGTCTACAGGTCTGTTACCAAGACTTGCTTAGTACATGGACCGGTTGGGCGCCGTCTAAAGAGCGCCTAAGGGAAACACTGGCTGCACATGTTGTTCCTCTAGTGGGGTGAGCACCTGCTCACAGGGCTGCTGTGTGGCTGCCTGTGTCCAAAGCAGGGAAAACAGGGAAACCATTCACACTCCCTTAGACTGCCTTTTCTCTCTCAGCCCCTCTCTCCCCATTTCTCTCTCTGCACTTCTCTCCATGTCCCTTTACTCCCCCCCTCTCTCGCCTCCCCCTCTCCTCCCCCTCTCTACGACCAGAATTGGCCTATACATGCTGGTCTTTATATAATGCATGGCTAGATTCGTAGAGGTGTACCTCCTAGGACCAAGCGATGCTCAAAGTTGTCGTTCGCCATGTTGAATCCACACTGAGTTTCGGGCTGAATCGGGAAGAACCAATCACCGACGTAGGGGCGTAGACTTCGGCTACCGAACTTCGGCTTGCCTCTAGATAAAATGTTGTGTGCACGAATAGCCGAAAAAAACTTTGCCAAAGACCAAAACGCACAAAAGCATCCCAAAATGTCGCCATAATATATGCACAATCTGTTCGGATGCCTTTAAAGTCCTCTACTGGAACTCGCTGGCCTTGAACATAAAGTGGGAAGTTGAAAACAATAAATAATACATAACGGGTAAATCAATCTGCCAGCACCAGAAAGTCCAACAGAAAGTGAGCAGTGTTGGGTTCTTAAGGAAGCCGCAGTGGGCTGTAAGTCTGATGGACACAAACATTGAGAGAGTGGGTGGTTTGTTGGCAGCCCAGGCTTTAGTGTACAGTATATTCAGCCTGCCTGCCTGTGGGATTTAGCCCAAATAAGCTCCCTGATGTTGATCCCTCTTCTCTGAAGCCTCCCTTTGGTCATACTACTTGGCCCTTCTAGAAAGGACATAAATACAACTGTATCTTGTCATAAATGTGATTATAGACACTAAACCTTAACCCTAATAAAGACCACAGAGCTCATCCTATTGTCCATTCAATGTCCCTTCAAGCATGGCCATCTGGTGTCTACTCCTCCTTCTCCTTCACACTTCCAGCTCTATATGGGAATGCTCTGACCCTGCTAACTTCCCTTAGAGACATCAGTATCACCTCCCACTCACAGTCAGAGATATAGAGTTCAGCAAACCCTGTCACCTCATCTCAAGTTCCAAAGCCATTACATTCCAGCAAGTGTACACAATAAAATACACAGTAGAATGTCATGTTTCACAAGTCTTACAAGTGTTGGAAAGCACATTGGGTGTGGATACGGTGGGAACATGTGGGTCTGAGCAAGTGTGATGTCAATGATGTTTGTGGAAATGTGCTGTATGTATGTGAATGTTAAGTTGCTTATTGTTTTTGCCTATGTGTGTTGGGTTTTCTTTTGCTGTCAAGGAAAAGCAGCAAGAGTAGGTGAAATAAAATAGATATTTTTAAAGAATGTCATGTTTGCTGCACTCTATATGCATGGCTCTCCTCCGGCTCCCATTGAAAACCCTATGGACCAATAGCAGGCAATCCAGAGGCCATTTGGAATGAACAGGGTAACAACAGGGGGCGGCAGTCTGGGCATACTTATTTTACTACCGATAAAATGAGTCTAGTTAAAAGTACAGGCCAGTGTTTTACATTATACTACACTTAGACCATAAACCATGGAACTACCGTAATTCCATTCCATCACTGAAAGAATAATGAGCCAATCAATGAAGTCAAATCACCATGTCTGACCTTTGGTCTAAATCACTGAAAACCTTGAGAAAACAGAATTATTCAATGTCACGCTTTCATGCCAATTACTTACCCTCGGGTCATTCCCCAGGTTCAGAGTCACACTGTACAAGAATGACCCAAGGAATTAAACAAAACTAACATTATGTGCCTCATGCATAGCGGTGAATAAGAGCTGCGGTTCCTTATAGGATCAGTGTGCCTGTGTAGACTAGTTGTCATCATGATTAAACTAATCATCTTCACTATATTGTCATCCTTATGATCAGAATTCTTAATGTGGTTGCATGTTGACATTGAAAGCAGTTCTACACATTTTTGATCATATACCAATAGGCCCACATCCAACTACTGGACGACATCAAGTGATGCAAACCATGACAAAATCATACAAATCAATGAATACATCATGAAAACAATGATACATTGAATAACACAAAGAACACAGGGCCCAGACAGTAGCAACCCCAGGAGACAGATACGTCAAATGAAGATGCCACACGAGTATTTTGTCATTATCAGTAACCCAAAGCATTCAATGGCAGGCAGCTAATTAAACACACATGCGTGTATTCAAAGCATGCACATCCAAAACCAGCAACATAAGGTGCGGCCGCGACAAAAACGCTTCTACGGTCGAACGCAATACCTGTTCACCATCGTCGCCATACCTCTTAGCTCACTCACCACTGACCGACAGGTATGCGGGCTATGTCTGGCTGGGTACCAGCCGTCTTCTCGTAACCTATACAGACCGGGTTTTCTACAACTCTCAAATCAACACAAAGGGTGAAGCACAGCACCGAGCTCTCTCTGGGGGTCTTGAATCACAATACCTTGTTGAGAACCGCTATCCCCGCAGCTAGCCTAACATTAAGCCCCTCCATCAAGCCTCTCCATCGCACCTGTCTCTTCGTCGAGTGGCTTCTACGCGTAACCGTGGCATCTCCGTTATATTTCAGAGAATGCGCCCAGACCAGTCCGGACCTTTCCAATAAACCTTTCCCGGTTGAAAGCGAAATACGGTACATGCAGGTGCAGTGGTTTCTATAGTCTACATTCCAATGCCTTGGCAGAAAATGTGAATATTTTGCGAGCACCCCTGCAAATCACAAAATTAAAGTAGAATCGGTGTAGAGGGGTAAGCAAGCATCACCATCAAATGACTAGAAAGCTTAGGCTACATGTGCAGGCAAAATACTCACCAGTCTTTCGATTCAGTCTTAATTCATTCACACAGTTGTGCAGTCTTTCCAGCACTGTCAGCCCGAGAGAGACAACGGCTCTCCTCCCTGATTTGAGTCGGCACTGGTCAAGCTCTTATCACAAGCTGTATTGCATATATATATATTCATAGACAATACTTGGTTCAGGAAGAACACCAACGCAGAATGTCTCCATAGCCAATAATACATCAAAATACCAAACCAAGACCGAGACAGAAATATTCACGGCCCATTGCAAAACGACACAGCACCCCACAGTGCATGAATGGGGACGTTCTTCCTTTCTTACTTGCTCACGCTCTCTCTCTCTCTCTCTCTCTCTCTCTCACACACACACACAATTCAATTCAATTCAAGTGGCTTTATTGGCATGGGAAACATATGTTTACATTGCCATAGCAAGTGGAGTATATAATATACAAAAATTAAATAAACAATAAAAACGAACAGTAAACATGACACTCACAGAAGTTCCAAAATAATTAAGACATTACAAATGACATATCATGTACAGTGGGGAGAACAAGTATTTGATATACTGCCGATTTTGCAGGGTTTCCTACTTACAAAGCATGTAGAGGTCTGTAATTTTTTATCATAGGTACACTTCAACTGTGAGAGACGGAATCTAAAACAAAAATCCAGAAAATCACATTGTATGATTTTTAAGTAATTAATTTTCATTTTATTGCATGACATAAGTATTTGATACATCAGAAAAACAGAACTTAATATTTGGTACAGAAACCTTTGTTTGCAATTACAGAGATCATATGTTTCCTGTAGTTCTTGACCAGGTTTGCACACACTGCAGCAGGGATTTTGGCCCACTCCTTCTCCAGATCCTTCAGGTTTCGGGGCTGTCGCTGGGCAATACGGATTTTCAGCCCCCTTCAAAGATTTTCTATTGGGTTCAGGTCTGGAGACTGGCTAGGCCACTCCAGGACCTAGAGATGCTTCTTACGGAGCCACTCCTTAGTTGCCCTGGCTGTGTGTTTCGGGTCGTTGTCATGCTGGAAGACCCAGCCACGACCCATCTTCAATGCTCTTACTGAGGGAAAGAGGTTGTTGGCCAAGATCTCGCGATACATGTCCCCATCCATCCTCCCCTCAATACGGTGCAGTCGTCCTGTCCCCTTTGCAGAAAAGCATCCCCAAAGAATGATGCTTCCACCTCCATGCTTCACGGTTGGGATGGTGTTCTTGGGGTTGTACTCATCCTTCTTCTTCCTCCAAACACGGCGAGTGGAGTTTAGACCAAAAAGCTCTATTTTTGTCTCATCAGACCACACGATCTTCTCCCATTCCTCCTTTGGATCATCCAGATGGTCATTGGCAAACTTCAGACGGGCCTGGACATGCGCTGGCTTGAGCAGGGGGACCTTGCGTGTGCTGCAGGATTTTAATCCATCCGTGCAGTTAATACAGGTAATGAGTGGAAAACAGGAGGGTTCTTAAAGAAAAACTAACAGGTCTGTGAGAGCCAGAATTCTTACTGGTTGGTAGGTGATCAAATACTTATGTCATGCAATAAAATGCAAATAAATTACTTAAAAGTCATACAATGTGATTTTCTGGATTTTTGTTTTAGATTCCGTTTCTCACAGTTGAAGTATACCTATGATAAAAATTACAGACATGCTTTGTAAGTAGGAAAACCTGCAAAATCAGCAGTGTATCAAATACCTGTTCTCCCCACTGTATATATACAGTGTTGTAAGGATGTACAAATGGTTAAAGTACAAAAGGGAAAATAAATTTGTTTTCAAATTCTTTGTGGATCTGTGTAATCTGAGGGAAATATGTGCCTCTAATATGGTCATACATTGGGCAGGAGGTTAGGAAGTGCAACTCAGTTTCCACCTCATTTTGTGGGCAGTGTGCACATAGCCTGTCTTCTCTTGAGAGCCAGGTCTGCCTACGGTGGCCTTTCTCAATAGCATGGCTATGCTCACTGAGTCTGTACATAGTCAACGCTTTCCTTAAGTTTTGGTCAGTCACAGTGGTCAGGTATTCTGACACAATGTACTCTCTGTTTAGGGCCAAATAGCATTCTAGTTTGCTGTTTTTTTTGTTAAATCTTTCCACTGTGTCAAGTAGGTATCATTTAGTTTTCTCATGATTTGGTTGGATCTAATTTTGTTGCTGTCCTGGGGCTCTGTGGGGTGTGTTTATGTTTGTGAACAGAGCCCCAGGACCAGCTTACTTAGGGGACTCTTCTCCAGGTTCATCTCTCTGTAGGTGATGGCTTTGTTATGGAAGGTTTGGGAATCACTTCCTTTTAGGTGGTTGTAGACTTTTAACAGTTATTTTCTGGATTTTGTTAATTAGCGGGTATGGGCCTAATTCTGCCTTTGCATGCATTATTTGGTGTTCTACGTTGTACACGGAATATTTTTGCAGAACTCTGCATGCAGAGTCTCATTTTGGTGTTTGTCCCATTTGGTGAATTCTTGGTTGGTGAGCGGACCCCAAGACCTCACAACCATAAAGGGCAATGGGTTCTATAACTGATTCAAGTATTTTTTTGCCAGATCCTAATTGGTATGCCACATTTTCTGTTTCCTTTAGATGGCATAGAATGCCCTTCTTGCCTTGTCTCTCAGTTCGTTCACAGCTTTGTGGAAGTTACCTGTGGCGTTGATGTTTAGGCCAAGTAATGTATAGTTTTTTGTGTGCTCTCTCTCTCTCTCTCTCTCTCTCTCGCTCTCTCTCTCTCTCTCTCTCTCTCGCTCTTTCACTCGCACCCATACAGTTATGTTTTTGTCTTGCATATTCAAATCAATCACTTATGTTCATCATGAAAAATCTAACAAACAAAAAAAGAATGACAAAATTATTTTTATTTTTTATTTTTTTTGTCTTTGAACACTGTAGCATATCATTAGGCTAGAAATATGGAACAAACGGCAAATGTCTATTTTAGAGAAAGAATGACATTCTGATTAGGATCCAATAAAATGTAATACAATTAAAAGAGGACATAACCCATGAGGGACAAATCTGGGTGTCAAAATGTCAAAGGTAGGTTAAAACACTGCATAATAAAGGAACCACTGCTGTAGGAACGAACAGTGCGAGAAGAAAGATGAGTGTGATCATTTACCACAGGGAATTAGGTGATGTTGCTGTCATCGACTTCCATGCCATCAGTGGAAGCTGTCAAAAGTAAATAAATAAAACGAAAGGGGGGCACAAGGGAGCGGCTGAGTGGCAGATGTTTCCAGAGAAGGATCTCAACAAATAAAAGCAGGGTATCTCTATAATTGTGTACAGTAATTATATATTCAGTCAATCAAATGTGTTATAGCCTATTCATACTATTCTGTGAGGTAGGACAGACGAAGTCATTGTTGTAAATGATGGTTTTCCTAATTAGCTAAATAGTCTTATCCATCTGTAAAATCTATTGGTATCACACGTTCTAGGCCCATAAACACAGCCAGAGGCAGATGCAGTATAAAAAATAAGCAACGTTTATTGAAGGAATAAAGGTTTAGGATGGCTTGTTTTGCATAGGCTACAGTAAAACACAACACTAATGACATGAATGTCTGTAGTGCTGCAGTGCTTTCAAAGACTACTAGTTGACCGTGTTCACAACTGAACAAAAACCGACCAAAAACAGTGACAATTAAAACTACACAATGAAAGACAGGGAAAACAGTTAGTCACATTTAAACATAAACAGTGAATATTTTAGAAATACAAGGTTAATTGAAAGATAATTACCTCAGTGGAGGAAGGGTTCAATATACTGCTTGGACCCCGCATAAACATCTCTCCAAACACATAGGCTAGAATAAACTGAACATTAACATTACTGCAGTGGCATATCTTTCAAAGCAATACATAGTCTGTCAAATTTCAATAAATAACAACTTTTAGAAAGTTAACACATTTCTCTAAACACATATAATAAAATTGACCACACATTTCTTCAAAACCGGATGGTTCTCAAAATAGTTATCCACCAGACACCGTGGCTGTGTTCACACAGGCAGCCCAATTAAGATATTTTGCCAATTATTTTAATATCTGATACCCATCTGATCTTTTCCCTAATGTGCAAACAGCAAAAAAATACATGGAATCTGATCTTTTGACATCCGATATACAGTACCAGTCAAAAGTTTGGACACACCTATTCATTCAAAGGTTTTTCAATATTTTTACTATTTTCTACATTGTATAATAATAGTGAAGACATTAAAACAATGAAATAACAAATATGGAATCATGTAGTAACCAAAAAGGTGTTAAACAAATCAAAATATATTTAAGATTTTAGATTCTTCAATGTAGCCACCCTTTGCCTTGATGACAGCTTTTCACGCTCTTGGCATTCTTTTTTGTTTGTTATACATGACCCTTCATTAGCATGACAACCCCCCCCAAAATGTAAAGGGACAGTGGCAGGAAATTAGCATCTTGAACGCTACTTCAGAGGCTACATCAGTGTGAATGTGCACATCTGACAGTGGGCCACATGTAAAACTGAGTGTTGATAGTCATAAGAAAAGATTGGATGTGGAAAAAAACACAATTGGGTTATTTGGGTGGCTGTGTAAACACAGCCATAGTTCTCCAACAGACACAGCAAAGCAATGACACCACACACTTCGGGTAAAATGCTCTGATCCACGCACTTGTCTAAGGGTCATATCTAGATGGGAAACAGCTTTTAAATATGAAGTCAAAAGCAGATATATTTTTGTGCACTTTAGCTAACTCTAAACCTTTCCCTAAACCTAATTATCCTAACCTGCTGTGTGTGTGTGTTCTTCTAAACCTGCTACAAAAGTAAATTTTGACAAATGCTGAACCCTTCTAAGCAAAACGGGGCAGTTTTGTACTTTTTGATCTGTACCTCTCTAATTAAGGTCCCAGAGGAAACACACTGACCAAACCTAAGGTTCTTACCCTCTCGCTCTCTCTTTCTCTCACACCTAATTCCTAACCCTAAACCTAATTATAACCCTAACTTTAACCCTAAACCTAACCCCTGATCTTAAAATAGCCATTGTCCTCATGGGGATGTGGGAAAAGACCCCATTACGGAAAATGTTCCTTGTTTTACTAACTCCAAAAGTCCCACAAGGATAGTAAAACAAGGAAAATTCCCACGCACACACACATACACGGTCGGCTCTTTTCCAGTGCAAATATATAGTATCACAATGTAATCAGTGAAAACGACAAGTTTGTAAAATGTAACACCGTAAGCGCTAAATGAACGCAATGGGCTACGCCCTCTCCCTCCGTCACTTCCGGGTCTAGTCGGACAGGGTTGTGGAAAAAAATAAGTAGTTGTCATGATATTTACCTAGCCAATCTACAAATGACAGACACATATCAAATTATACAGAGTACATTACCCATGTCAGGGCTCAAGAAGAATTTTCGAGGTATTGTGCAGCTATTTTTTGATAGACAGGAATATGTCTATCACAGACACTAACGTTAGCTAGCTAATTGATGTTTTGACATAGCTAGCTAGCTTGACCAACTAGCATTAGCTACACCACCTAGCAAGTTATTTACCGATAGCTAGCTAACGTTATTGCATTAACATTAGCCACAGATTTAGCTAGGTAAATATCGTCTCGTTTCCCAAGCTATATTTTAAGACACATAACGTTAACTTTATGCACCGGTAGCTATCTAGCAGGGTTAGCTACGGTGCATCACAATCAATATAGCTAGTTTATCAAGCGAATTCGCTAGTCAGCTAACGTTAACTAGCTTTAACTATCCTCATTATTGAACATCAGTATTTTACTGAGTGATTCACCATAATATGCAGTATGATATCGAAGTTAAAGTTACCTAGATATTATCTTGCCTTTCCTGGTAGCTTGCTAGTTAACGCGAATGAACACAATATGTGCATTTTTATGACATTGTAAATGAGCTACTATAGTTAACGTTAGCTTGTGAATTGTTCCTATGTATGCAAGGCTGGCATACAACGTCTCAGCCAAGACTGAGGTCAGGACCGTATGGCATGTATTCACAGGGTCACTGGTTCAAACCTCACTTTAATTGTCCCACCTTACAGAATAATGTGGTAGTAAGCTAACTAACTGAGCAGGTCTGTACTGTGTGTTCATTGTACTCTTTTTGCCCACTGATCCAGGCTGCTGAGTGACTTGATCAGGTGGTGTTGGCACCTTTGTGCCATCTCATTCCAAGTCCCTGAGGAACTTTAATACAGGTAGAATATTTTCTCTTCACCATCAGATGCTCCATCCATCGGTGTGTCATATATATGGCTAGGCAAGCTGTTTAGTACACTCACCCCACACACACACACTTTCCCCTCTCACCCCCAGGAGAAGATGAACGGCCTGTCCATTAGAGAGCTATGCTGCCTGTTCTGCTGCCCTCCTTGCCCCAGCCGCATTGCAGCCAAGCTGGCCTTCCTCCCTCCAGAGCCCACCTACTCAATGCTGCCAGACCCAGAGGCTACAGCTGCGGCAGCAGCCGGGACCGCGCCTGGGGGTGCACCCCCCTCTCTGGGGGCTCCGGGCCTGCGCTCCCGGCTGGGTGGCGTAGGGGGAGACAGAGGAGGAGGAGGAGGGGGAGGAGGAGGAGAGGGCAGGTGGAAGCTCCACCTGACAGAGAGGGCAGAGTTCCAGTACACTCAGAGAGAGCTGGACATGACGGACGTGTTCCTGACAAGGTCTAGCCGGGGGAACAGGGTGGGCTGCATGTACATCCGCTGTGCCCCCAATGCCAGGTGAGTGAGTGGAGGGGAGGAAGAAGATTTTAGTGAATCAATTGGCGGGCTGTGACATTTCTCTTGTTTGTTTTCAAAGAGATGGCATTTGTTTCTCTCTGTGCATAGTGTCTATCCCTAAAAATATACATCTGTGCAGGTTGTTCTATTTATAGAAATGCATGAAGTATGATAGTGTTCTATTAAATTCTATGGTTCTATTGTACAGTACATCACCATTCTATTTTACGTTCTCTTAAATTGTACCTTTTTTTCATTCCCTCTCTCTCTCTCTCTCTCTCCCCATCACCTTCTCACCTCTCTCTCCCCATCACCTTCTCACCTCTCTCTCTCTCTCTCTCTCTCTCTCTCTCTCTCTCTCTCTCCCCATCACCTTCTCACCCCTCTCTCTCTCTCTCTCTCTCTCTCTCTCCCCCATCACCTTCTCACCTCTCTCTCTCTCTCTCTCTCTCTCTCTCTCTCCCCATCACCTTCTCACCTCTCTCTCCCTCCCCATCACCTTCTCACCTCTCTCTCTCTCCCTCCCCATCGCCTTCTCACCTCTCTCTCTCCCTCCCCATCGCCTTCTCACCTCTCTCTCTCCCTCCCCATCGCCTTCTCACCTCTCTCCCTCCCCATCGCCTTCTCACCTCTCTCTCTCTCCCTCCCCATCACCTTCTCACCTCTCTCTCTCCCTCCCCATCGCCTTCTCACCTCTCTCTCCCTCCCCATCGCCTTCTCACCTCTCTCTCCCTCCCCATCGCCTTCTCACCTCTCTCTCTCTCCCTCCCCATCACCTTCTCACCTCTCTCTCTCTCCCTCCCCATCACCTTCTCACCTCTCTCTCTCTCCCTCCCCATCACCTTCTCACCTCTCTCTCTCTCCCTCCCCATCACCTTCTCACCTCTCTCTCTCTCCCTCCCCATCACCTTCTCACCTCTCTCTCTCTCCCTCCCCATCACCTTCTCACCTCTCTCTCTCTCCCTCCCCATCACCTTCTCACCTCCCCATCACCTCCCTCCCTCATCACCTTCTCACGCCCCCATCTCCTTCTCTCCTAGGTTCACATTGCTATTCTCCCATGGTAATGCAGTAGACTTGGGTCAGATGAGTAGCTTCTACATTGGCCTGGGAACGCGTATCAACTGTAACATCTTCTCCTACGACTACTCTGGCTATGGTGTCAGCACCGGCAAACCCTCAGAGAAGAACCTCTACGCTGACATAGACGCTGCCTGGCACTCCCTGCGCTCCCGGTAAACAGCTGTTACACACACACACACAGCCACACCCGCTCGTCAACTAATCATCAAGACCTTTGATCAGCTGAATTAGGGGGCTTTCACACCAAATTTGTTTGGAGTGTTTTTTTCCAAACTCTGTTGCATTTTCCCCCTTAATTTTGTTGGTTTGGACTGGTGTGAACACACTACCCATACTCCGGAGCGCACTAAGCAACACACTGTGGTTTGCTCAAAAAGGGTGGTCTTGGTCCGTTTCAATTCGTACCATGATGCTGTTCGCTGCAGGTGAGAACGCAGTCCGGACCAAACAAAGATGTAGATTAGGGGAGATGGAGACTATACCGGGGATAGGCTATTGAATATAGCCTGTTCACACCGCAGTTAGAGGGGCTTTTTCATCCCGCATGTTGTTGGAAGACCAAAGCATAAGTAATATGAAGATTGGGTCTCACAAGTGATGGTTCAGGATAAACATAGTGCCTTCGGAAAGTATTCAGAGCTCTTTACTTTTTCCACATTTTATGTTACAGCCTTATTCTAAAATGAAAAAATAAATGACAAAATCCTAAGCAATCTACACACAATACCCCATAAAGATGAAACAAAAACAAGTTTTTTGCAAATTAAAAACAAAAATACCTTATTTACATAAGTAATCAGACCCTTTGCTATGAGAATTGAAATTGAGCTCAGGTGCTTCCTGTTTCCATTGATCAGATGTTTCTACAACTTGATTGGAGTCCACCTGTGGTAAATTCAATTGATTGGACATGATTTGGAAAGGCACACACATGTCTATTTAAGGTCCCACAGATGACAGTGCATGTCAGAACAAAAACCAAGCCATGAGATCCAAGGAATTGTCCATAGAGCTCAGAGACAGGATTGTGTTGAGACACAGATCTTGGGGAAGGGTACCAAAAAATGTCTGCAGCATTGAAGGTACCCAAGAACACAGTGGCCTCCATCATTCTTAAATGGAAGAAGTTTAGAACCACCAAGACTCTTAATTGAGCTGGTCACCCGGCCAATCTGAGCAATTGGGGGAGAAGGGCCTTGGTCAGGGAGGTGGCCAAGAACCCAATGGTCACTCTGACAGAGCTCTAGAGTTCCTCTGTGGAGATGGGAGAACCATCCAGAAGAACAACCATCTCTGCAGCACTCCACCAATCGGGCCTTTATGGTAGAGTGACCAGACGGAAACCACCTCTCAGTAAAAGGCACAACAGTCCGCTTGGAGTTTGCCAAAAGGCACCTAAAGTTTCAGACCATGAGAAACAAGATTCTCTGGTCTGATCAAACCAAGATTGAACTCTTTGGCCTGAATGCCAAGCGTCACGTCTGGAGGAAACCTGGCACCATCCCCAAGGTGAAGCATGGTGGTGGTAGCATCATGCTGTGGGGACATCTTTCAGTGGCAGGGACTGGGAGACTAGTTAGGATCGACTGAAAAATGAACGGAGCAAAGTACAGCGAGATCCTTGACGAACCTGCTCCAGAGCGCTCAGGACCTCAGACTGGGGCGAAGGTTCACCTTCCAACAGGACAACGACCCTAAGCACAGTCAAGACAAGAGGTAGGAGTGGCTTTGGGACAAGTCTCTGAATGTCCTTTACTGACCCAGCCAGAGTACGGATGAACCCAAACAAACATCTCAAAGAGATCTGAAAATAGCTATGCAGCAACACTCCCCATCTAACCTGACAGAACTTGAGAGGATATGCGGAGAAGAATGGGGGAAACTCCCCAAATACAGGTGTGCCAAGCTTGTCGCGTCGTACCTAAGACTCGAGGCTGTAATCACTGCCAAAGGTGGTTCAACAAAGTACTGAGTAATATTGATATTTGTTTTTTTCTAAAACCTGTTTTTTGCTTTGTCATTATGGGTTATTGTGTGTGATTGATGATAAAAAATGTACGATGTAATCAATTTTAGAATAAGGCTGTAACCTGTGGAAAAAGTCAAGTGGTCTGAATAATTTCCGAAGGCACTGTAGATGGATTTAACGTGAGCGTTTTTGTCAAATTAACAAATTACTTGCATGGACATATGGTTTTGTTTAGGATTTTGGCAATGTGAAATTAACCGGACCAAATGGGAGGCAAAAATGCAATGTAACAAATAATCAAACTCTGAATCAAACTGTAGCTCAAAATTGTGTGAAACTTCCTTATATAGTGCACAGCTGAGGCTGCACACACTAGGGCTGACCCCATTTCGTCAACTGGTCGATTGTTTGGTTGATAGGCTGTTGGTCTGAGATTTGAGAGGGTAGCCTAGTGGTTAGAGCGTTTGACTAGTAACCGAAAGGTTGCAAGTTCGAATCCCCGAGCTGACAAGGTACAAGTTCTGCCCTTGAACATACTGTTCCTAGGCCGTCATTGAAAATAAGAATTTGTTCTTAACTGACTTGCCTAGTAAAATTAAGGTAAAATTTAAAAAAATATAATTTAGTCGAGCAGTAGCAAAAATAAACATTTTTTTTCATGGTGTATAAGACAACTGTCTAATTCTCGCCTGCCTGAGTTAACTAGTCCATTGTGGAGGCTGTGGGGATGGCACAGTCCATCACTCTAAGACATGCTACTGAAGTTGTATATGTTTATATTACGTAAGAACAATGGTGCAACACAAAAAATTCTATAATTTTATTACATACATTCTTCCATGTCGGGTAGCGGTCGCTGTCCACTGTTCTGAAACATCAGTGCGCTGTTGAATTGGCACCTTTTCCTAGACCATGTTGCTATGCGCATTATACTGAATTTACTACTGATATTTTCTTGATCACCTTATTGTTATTATTACTAGTACCAGCCGGGCCAGACTGATTATGATTTTTCAACGCCGATACCGATTATTGGAAGACCCCAAAAAAAATCAGATACCGATTAATCGGACGATTTTTATTTATTTATTTATTTGTAATAATGACAATTACAACAATACTGAATGAACACTGATTTTAACTTAATATAATACATCAATAAAATCAGTTTAGCCTCAAATAAAATGAAACATGTTCAATTTGGTTTAAATAATGCAAAAACAAAGTGTTGGAGAAGAAAGTAAAAGTGCAATATGTGCCATGTAAAAAGCTAACGTTTAAGTTCCTTACTCAGAGCATGAGAACATATGAAAGCTGGTGGTTCCTTTTAACATTAGTCTTCAATATTCCCAGGTAAGACGTTTTAGGTTGTAGTTATTATAGGACAATTTCTCTCTATACGATTTGTATTTCATATACCTTTGACTATTGGATGTTCTTATAGGCACTTTAGTATTGCCAGTGTAACAGTATAGCTTCTGTCCCTCTCCTTGCCCCTGCCTGGGCTCGAACCAGGAACACAACGACAACAGCCAACCTCGAAGCAGCGTTACCCATCGCTCAACGAAAGCCGCGGCCCTTGCAGAGCAAGGGAAACAACCACTCCAAGTCTCAGAGCGAGTGACATTTGAAACGCTATTAGCGCGCACTCCGCTAACTAGCTAGCCATTTCACATCTGTTACGCCAGCCTAATCTCAGGAGTTGATAGGCTTGAAGTCATAAACAGCTCAATGCTTGAAGCACAGCAAAGAGCTGCTGGCAAAATGCGCGAAAGTGCTGTTTGAATGAATGCTTACGAGCCTGCTGGTGCCTACCATCGCTCAGTCAGACTTCTCTATCAAATCATAGACTTAATTATAACATAATAACACACAGAAATACGACCCTTAGGTCATTAATATGGTCGAATCCGGAAACTATCATCTCGAAAACAAGATGTTTAGTCTTTCAGTGAAATACGGAACCGTTCCGTATTTAATGTAACGGGTGGCATCCATAAGTCTAAATATTCCTGTTACATTGCAAACCTTCAATGTTATGTCATAATTATGTACGATTCTGGCAAATTAGGCGGCCCAAACTGTTGCAAAAACACTGACTCTGCGTGCAATGAACGCAAGAGAAGTGACGCAATTTCACCTGGGTAATATTGCCTGATAACCTGGATTTCTTTTAGCAAAATATGCAGGTTTAAAAATATATACTTCTGTGTATTGATTTTAAGAAAGGCATTGATGTTTATGGTTAGGTACAGTCGTGCAACGATTGTGCTTTTTTCGCAAATGTGCTTTTGTTAAATCATCCCCCATTTGGGGAAGTTGGCTGTCTTTGTTAGGAAGAAATAGTCTTCACAGAGTTTACAACGAGCCAGGTTAGCAGGCAATATTAACTAAATATCCAGGTTTAAAAATATATACTTGTGTATTGATTTTAAGAAAGGCATTGATGTTTATGGTTAGGTACACATTGGAGCAAGACAGTCCTTTTTCGTGAATACGCACCGATTTATATGCAACGCAGGACACGCTAGATAACTAGACATGGTTGATGATATTACTATCTGATTATGATTGATTGATTGTTTTTAATAAGATAAGTTTAATGCTAGCTAGCAACTTACCTTGGCTTCTTACTGCATTCGCGTAACAGGCAGTGTCCTCGTGGAATGCAATGTAATCAGGTGGTTAGAGCATTGGACTAGTTAACTGTAAGGTTGCAAGACTGAATCCCCGAGCTGACAAGGTAAAAATCTGTCATTCTGCCCACGAACAAGGCAGTTAACCCACCGTTCCTAGGCCGTCATTGAAAATAAGAATGTGTTCTTAACTGACTTGCCTAGTTAAATAAAGGTGTAAAAAATATATATATATTTGCCAAATCGGTGTCCAAAAATACCGATTTCCGATTGTTATGAAAACTTGAAATCGGCCCTAATTAATCACCCATTCCGATTAATCGGTCGACCTCTAATTACTAGTATGATCATTATATAACACAAACTCAAAAACGTTCTGGGACACTAAAGTCCATGGAGAATAAGAACACCTCCTCCCAGCTGCCCACTGCACTGAAGATAGGAAATACTGTCACCACCAATTAATCCAAAATAATTGAGAATTTCAATAAGCATTTTTCTACGGCTGGCCATGCTTTCCATCTGGCTACCCCTACCCTGGTCAACAGCACTGACCCCCCCACAGCAACTCGCCCAAACCATCCCCATTTATCCTTCTCCCAAATCCAGTCAGCTGATGTTTTGAAAGAGCTGCAAAATCTAGACCCCTACAAATCAGCCGGGCCAGACAATTTGGACCCTTTCCTTCTAAAATGATCTGCCGAAATTGTTGCCATACATCGGCTATTACTAGCCTCTTCAACCTCTCTTTTGTGTCGTCTGAGATTCCCAAAGATTGGAAAGCAGCTGGGGTCATCCCCCTCTTCAAAGGGGGAGGACACTCTTGACCCAAACTGCTACAGGCCTACAGCTATCCTACCCTGCCTTTCTAAGGTCTTCGAAAGCCAAGTCAACAAACAGATTACCGACCATTCGAATCTCACCATACCTTCTCCGCTATGCAATCTGGTTTCAGAGCTGGTCATGGGTGCACCTCAGACACGCTCAAGGTCCTAAACGATATCTTAACCGCCATCGATAAGAAACAATACTGTGCAGCCGTATTCATTGACTTGGCCAAGGCTTTCGACTCTGTCAATCACCACATCCTCATTGGCAGACTCGATAGCCTTGGTTTCTCAAATAATTGCCTCGCCTGGTTCACCAACTACTTCTCTGATAGAGTTCAGTGTGTCAAATCGGAGGTCCTGTTGTCCGGGCACCTGGCAGTCTCTATGGGGGTACCACAGGGTTCAATTCTTGGACCGACTCTCTTCTCTGTAAAAGTCAATGATGTCGCTTTTGCTGCTGGTGAGTCTCTGATCCACCTCTACGCAGACGACACCATTCTGTATACTTCTGGCCCTTCTTTGGACACTATGTTAACAACCCTCCAGACGAGCTTCAATGCCATACAACTCTCCTTCCGTGGCCTCCAATTGCTCTTAAATACAAGTAAAACTAAATGCATGCTCTTCAACCGATCACTGCCTGAACCTGCCCGCCCGTCCAACATCACAACTCTGGACTGTTCTGACTTAGAATATGTGGACAACTACAATGACCTAGGTGTCTGGTTAGACTGTAAATTATCCTTCCAGACTCACATCAAACATCTCCAATCCAAAGTTAAATCTAGAATTGGCGTCCTATTTCGCAACAAAGCATCCTTCACTCATGCTGCCAAACATACCCTCATAAAACTGACCATCCTACCTGTCCTCGACTTCGGCGATGTCATTTACAAAATAGCCTCCAATACCCTACTCAATAAATTGGATGCTGTCTATCACAGTGCCATCCGTTTTGTCACCAAAGCCCCATATACTACCCACCACTGCGACCTGTACGCTCTTGTTGGCTGGCCCTCGCTTCATACTCGTCGCCAAACCCACTGGCTCCAGGTCATCTACAAGACCCTGCTTGGTAAAGTCCCCCCTTATCTCAGCTCGCTGGTCACCATAGCAGCACCCACCTGTGGCACACGCTCCAGCAGGTATATGTCTCTGGTCACCCCCAAAACCAATTCTTCCTCTCTCCTTCCAGTTCTCTGCTGCCAATTACTGGAACGAACTACAAAATTCTCTGAAACTGGAAACTCCTATCTCCCTCACTAGCTTTAAGCACCAGCTATCAGAGCAGCTCACAGATTACTGCACCTGTACATAGCCAATCTAAAAGTTAGCCCAAACAACTACCTCTCCCCCTACTGTATTTATTTATTTATTTATTTATTTATTTATTTATTGTGCTCCTTTGCACCCCATTATTTATATCTCTACTTTGCACATTCTTCCACTGCAAATCTACCATTCCAGTGTTTTACTTGCTATATTTTATTTACTTCGCAAACCATGGCCTTTTTTTTTTTTTACCTTTACCTCCTATCTCACCTCATTTGTTCACATTGTATATAGACTTATTTTTTATACTGTATTATTGACTGTATGTTTGTAACTCTGTATGTTTGTGTTGTTGTGTGTGTCGAACTGCTTTGCTTTATCTTGGCCAGGTCGCAATTGTAAATGAGAACTTGTTCTCAACTTGCTTACCCGGTTAAATAAAGGTGAAATAAAAAATAAATAATAAAAATATATAGAATATTAAGTGATGTCATTATCATTAGTGGGCTTATTAGAGCAGCCTTGTATACCGACCGTCAAGCTGTAGACCTAAGAGCGCACCATGTTTAGGCTTAATACCATAACTTACTCATTCCCATATTTCAATACCTATGTAGGCTACTGTGTCAATCATTCATTCATTCTTTCGTTCATGACATCACACAGCATACGAGTCATTCATGATTTGAAATGCAATCAAGCATTTTTTTTTAGGTTTCAAATAAAATGACAAAGCGATCTTTGAATAATTAGTGTAAACAATAAATATATCGTTCCATGTCAGCGATTGCATTCACGAACGTATGTGTCTGTTTTTAGTCTTTGCTGTAATAAAGGCTTTCCCCCAAAAAATAACCTTACAACAGACTCTCTGGTACATTTTTAATTTATTTAGTGTGTTCATTGTTCTAAAACAGTCCAAAAATGATATTGTAATCTAACAGCACTTGTTTGGTACACATCTGACTTCCCCGTTACCTCCTGAGCAACCATACATTCCCCCTTTCCAAGTTTGTCATCTGAGTTTCTGAGCCCGCCACAATCAAATCAATTGCGGTCGGACTCCCTCTATTAATTCATCTGTGTGACTTAATTATTTTATTAAGCAGTGTGCTTAAAGCATCAGACAAGCAAATAGTTGATTTGATTAAAACACATAGGATGTGGAAAAATATACTTACATTTTTTTTCGAACCATCAATTGGTCGAAATAACATGACTCTTGGTCAACCAATATTATTTTTTGTCGGGGACAGCCCTAGCAAACACTGAATACCACAGCCAGGTCACCCATGATACAGGTCAGTATTCGACATCCATCCATGTCTGAGGTTGTTGAGAGACGACTTGGAAACTGGCCACTAGGGGCAACAGTTAGCGCTGTTACCATCAAGTAGGTTTTGCTTGAGCATTGAGGAAGGGGATGGCGGATGGGCGTAAGCATCTGCATTTGATTCCAAATGTTGCAAGTTCGAATCCAGCGATATAATCCGATGTGTAATTCCGATTTGAGACTGTGAGAGCGTATTGGAAAAACAAGTAGGCCTGTTTTGGTTCTCTCTGTATTTGTTTACTCAGTTCTCTGTCTCTGTATGTGTGTGTCAGGTATGGCATCAGCCCAGAGAACATCATCCTGTATGGACAAAGTATTGGCACGGTACCCACGGTGGACCTGGCGTCCAGGTTTGAGTGTGCTGCTGTGGTGCTCCACTCCCCTCTCACCTCTGGCATGAGGGTGGCCTTCCCCGACACCAAGAAGACCTACTGCTTTGATGCCTTCCCCAAGTAAGACACACATGCACAATGAAAAGCCATTAGAATGCTTAATTTAGATCCAGGACAAAATAAATTGTCATAAAGGCCCACTTCTTTTGGATTAAATAGATATTTGGACTCCTCACCCAAAAACCACATTACAAAACAATCATACACAAATACAATCGCAGAAACAAGGACAAGGTCTCGTAGACTGCTTACTAACTGATTATAACCAATGTATTGCAGCATAGAGAAGGTGTCTAAGATCCCATCCCCAGTGCTGATCATCCACGGGACGGAGGACGAGGTGATCGACTTCTCCCACGGCCTGGCTCTGTTTGAGCGCTGTCCCAAGGCCGTGGAGCCACTCTGGGTGGAGGGGGCGGGACACAACGACATAGAGCTCTACAGCCAATACCTGGAGAGACTACGGCGCTTCATCAACCACGACCTGGCTGCAGCACACGCCTGAGAGAGGAGGAGAGGGTGTGTGTGTGTCTGTGTGTGTTTTTAGCTCTGTGTGTGCGTGTGTCTGTAAGGAGCTGTACAAAGTCATCAACCTACAGGAGAGGAGCATCCAGTATGCTGTAAATCTGTGAGTGCGTTGAGGGTATGTGTGTTGACTCATGGGTATGTGTGTTGACTCATGGAAATGAATGACCTCTTAATATGGACACGACTGTCCGACTTTGGATACGTGTTCCTTGAGACTTCCTGAGGCTGAATATGGGTGCGCACCTACAAACTGTCTTCTCTGTGTACATACAGGTAACTGACGAAATAAAGGAAACACCAACAGTGTCTTAGTAGGGCGTTGGGCCACCACGAGCCGCCAGAACAGCTTCAATGCGCCTTGGCAAAGATTCTACAAGTGTCTGGAACACACAACCACAACCCCTTTTTAAATGTGTTTTGTCCAATATTTGTATATATATTTTTATCCCAGCCCCCCGTCCCCGCAGGAGCCCTTTTATCTTTTGGTAGGCCGTCATTGTAAATAAGGATTTGTTCTTAACTGACTTGCCTAGTTACATTTTTTTTAAAACTATGCTTCTTTGAGACCCCTCTTTCAAAGTCACTGAGTTCTCTTCTAGCTATGGTAGCCCAAATAATGGGCAACTGGGCATTTTTATCCAACTCTTAAGCATGATGGGATGTTAAATTGCTTAACTAACTCAGGAACCACCGCTGTGTGGAAGCACCTGCTTTCAAAATACTTTGTGTCCCTCATTTACTAAAGTGTTTCCTTTCTTTTGGCAGTTACATGTATGTATGTATGTATGTATGTACAACTCAAGAGTTGAAGATGCTATCTGTATGGACCTGAGTAGACATCACTCCTCCCTGTGTCTACAGTAGACAGCTGTCTGTCTGCTTTTGTATTTCTCCCCGTCGCTCTTAAGAGACATCCTCCCTCTCTGGATTGCTTTCACCAATCCAGAGAGGGGGGAGAACTGGCCTTTTTAAGAGTCATTTGAGAAATAATATTTTCTCAAGCCAGTTATTTTCTGTCCACTTGCCCCTGTCCGCTTGCTAAGAAGTTAAAACAGGAGAGAAGACTTTCTCATATTATCAGAAGGTCTTCTCTCCTGTGAGTCTGTGTCTTAACTTCTTAGTTTAAGGTTCTAATAACTGAGTGAGGGCAAGGAATGAAGATGTACTGCGGTATTTAATCTTACTATTTGTTTGACTGTTGCCCATCCATATGATCCAATGTGTCTGAAGTCTACGGGTAGTGGAGACTTTGATGTCTCTGAAGCCTTAGATGAACATAGATTTGTAGTCACAAACACATCTGGAATCAGGCTAGAAAATACTAGCAATAAAACCAAACAAGTTTGTTTTTGTAAGGAGACCTCTGTGTCTGTCTTGATAGATTGCAAATGTGAATGAAGAACAATCAAGCCTATACAACAAAACCGGTTTGAGGAGTCTTTGGAAAATCTCTTTTAGTTTTCATTTTTAGGAACAGTCTTCTCTGTAGCTCTTGAGAAGATGGTTCAGTTGACTGTTTTGAGGATGGAGAGAGCAGGACTGATGATCAGTTGCAGTGGATGATGTCCGCGAAGCCATCTGAACGGTCATTTTCTGTCAAAGTAACATGTTGTTTCATGCGTCTTACATTTGACATCGTACACGTACGCAATAGTTGTTTCGGTTTGCTGCTACTTGTCTGTATCAAACACAGGACGACAGACCTTTTCTATTCCTAATGGTAAAGAAATTGTGTTATAGCGTCTTATAAATAGAACACTTTTACTGACTTTCTGAGATCTGGAGGGATTACACATTCCTTAATTCACACTTATCCTCAATCTTTGCTCATGCTTTTTCTCTCAAAGTAATAACATTTTTATAGTGTATAGCAGAGCCACAGATAGACATAGAATTAGGGCTTGACTCAATCCTTATCACTGAGGTTCAGCGCTGTAGCGCGGTTGAAATGTGAAGGTTATTTGCGATTTGAGCCGACATGCAGTGTTTACCGTGAATGCGGTCTCCGCAAGCGCAGGAACATTACTTGGACGTTTCTATCGGGCTGTAACGCAGGTCTCCAGCACTACGGATTGAGTCGATCCATTACTCAAACTCTGTTTGAAACGTCGAATCATAATTAGGTTCCATAACATCGATGGAGCCAACATGAATGCCAGTTTCATGAACTGATGGTATGATATCTGTGGTGTATAGGAGCTCTTCCATGGTGACAGAATGATTCATGTCTGATCCAAGCCGTAAACGAGCTTCTCACTGTTAGTGTGGTGCAGGTTCCACCACATCAGTACACAAACAACCACACGGCACAAGCAAGCATGATAAGCAGGTCTTAAGTTCAGGACTATTGTACAAAGCATCCAAAGTGTAGTTAAATATAACATGTACATACAGTGTCTATTTTAGTATTGTTGACTAACTGACCCTCCCCCCAGAAAGACCTGAAGCAAGGACTCTAGGAATGACTAGAAGAATAGAATACTGCAGTTACTGTCTATAATAGTACCTCTCTATTGAAGGGACAACGGCTGGTGTATGCTGAACAACACTACTTAACACTGCAGTCATCCTGGGTCAAAGTGTCACTTTGTAGGCGGGCTGCTTTTCCATGATCATTTTGAACAAGTATCTATTCCATTTTCACTGTATGCTGTGTGTCACCCAACCTAAGGTGGTGGAAGTTCCTCTGCCTCTTTTTGCCAGGGTTCTAGGCTCACAAGGGTTCTAGACTTGCCAGGGTTCTAGGATGAGACTAGACCTGTTCCAGTTTTCATTATTGTACCCTAGGTGGTTCTTGCTAAGAAGGTGTCTGAATATAAGGGGGGATAATTAATACCGTGGTTCATTGAGATTTGAGACTGAATAGAGAATAGTTTCTCTTGACCTTTATGATAATGAAAGTGAGGTAGCGATACCTTGACGACTGTGTGCATGTCTATTATTTGTGTTTTGCTGGGCAAATGTTTGGGTGGGGAATATAACTTTGTGTGTGTGATGCCAGAGGACAAAGTAGATATCTCAAGGCATTGCACGATATAGGGCTTTTTAAACTGGGGTATTGATTGTTTTTTATTACTGCAACTAAAGTATTGATTTGAGTTTTGTGCTAGAGTTTGGATAGGGGAAATGCTGGGTGGGGTTAGAACACGTGGGAGGGGTTTATATATGGATATTGTACTTACCTATTCTATGTTTGTTATGATTTGTAATTTTATCTTTTCTTTTTTTGAAATAAAAAATTATGTAATGACATTAATTAATGGGACTGAACCTTGACCTTTTTATTGACAATGGGGGAAACAATAAAGAACAATTATGTACAAAAATATGAACCCGCGTTGATCATTTGTTGACTCTAGGTTGTAAAAAACAAATCACATTTGTGAATGAATGTAGTAACTACAGTGCATTGTTCATTAACAAGTAATAGACTGTTCTCTCTGCTAAGTGTGGAATCAACAGGACCCTGAACAGATTCTACCCCCAAGCCATACGTCTGCTAAATAGTTAGTGCAGGTAGCTGTTTTGGGTAACTCTTTAACTATCTCCATTGACCCTTTTTACACCAACTTTTTTTGCCTCATCACATATGCTGCTGCTACTGTTTATCCTGTTGCCTTGTCACTTTATTCCTAGTTATATGTACAGTTGAAGTCGGAGGGTTGCATACACCTTAGCCAAACACATTTAAACCCAGTTTTTCACAATTCATGACATTTAATCCTAGTAAAAATTCCCTGTCTTAGGTCAGGATCACCACTTTATTGTAAATCTTGATGGGAAAAATGTACTACACAACATACACTTAGTGTTACTTTCTTAGCTACAGGATACATATCTCCCTGGCATATTCAATAATTTATGCAGCAGCATACAATACATTTTTGGATTTTTGGACCTTGTTGTGCTGTTCTCACTTGAACAGGAAGGTACGGCGGTCCTTCTTGTGGTAAAATATTCTCTGGCATTCTCTGGATTTAAGGTGCTTTCAAGACAACTGGGAACTCTGGAAAAAAACAAGGTCAAATCATCACGTCAGTGATCTTCAGATCGGAGCTCTAGAAAGAGGCCTGAGTTCCCGACTTGGAAGACTGTTCAAAACATATTTTCCAAGTCTGAGCTATTTTTTTATAGAGTTCCCAGCTTTCTTGAACTCACTAAAGTCTGAGATTTCCCAGTTCCGAGTTTCTAGTTGTTTTGAACACAGCAGAAGTCATGTATTCACCCTTTTCTGGCCCATGGCATGCAAATGTTTATCCTGTTAAGCTTGGAAAAGAGACCCTTAAACCCAGACTTGAACCACACACCCAGTCCACTGAATAGCAGGCCAGTGATTGCTTTGCAACTCTTGCAGTTAGCCACTAATTCCTTCCAAACACTGAGCCAATCACGACGCAACTAGAGAACATTACCAACCCCAATGCTCTGTATTTTCCGCTGGCTGCCCCACCACCACAGAAAACATTGAGCTACGCTGAAACACCTGCATTACTCAAGAAAACAAAAACTAGACCATGTTTGTATGCAGATTTTTTAACTCAATGCTTCTTTTTTTTTTACATTGTTTGCAAACTGATTTTGTGATACGTATTAATGCCAAAATAATATGCAAAACAGGCAACAACAAGAACAACAATTATATCTATAGTTTGGACACACACTTGGACACACTCATTCAAGGGTTTTTCTTTATTTTTACTATTTTCTACATTGTAGAAGACATCAAAACTATGAAAGAAGTAGTAACCAAGAAAGTGTTAAACATATTTTATATTTTATATTCTTCAAAGTAGCCACCCTTTGCCTTGATGACAGCTTTGCACACTCTTGGCATTCTCTCAACCAGCTCCATCAGGTAGTCATCTGGAATGCATTTCAATTAACAGGTGTGCCTTCTTAAAAGTTAATTTTTCCTTCTTAATGCATTTGAGCCAATCAGTTGTGTTGTGACAAGGTAGGGGTGCATACAGAAGATAGCCTTTTTTGGTAAAAGACCAAGTCCATATTATGGCAAGAACAGCTCAAATAAGCAAAGAGAAATGACAGTCCATCATTACTTTAAGACATAAAGGTCACTCAATACGGAAAATGTCAAGAACTTTGAACTTTTTCAAGTGCAGTCGCAAAAACCATCAAGCGCCATGATGAAACTGGGTCTCATGAGGACCGCCACAGGAAAGGAAGTTACCTCTGATGCGGAGGATAGGTTCATTTGAGTTATCAGCATCAAATTGCAGCCCCAAAAAATGCTTCACAGAGTTCAAGTAACAGACACATCTCAACATCAACTGTTCATAGGAGACTGTGTGAATCAGGCCTTCATGTTCAAATTATTGCAAAGAAACCACTACTAAAGGACTCCAATAAAGAAGAGAATTGCTTTGCCAAGAAACATGAGCAACTGGGCATTATACCGGTGGAAATCTGTCCTTTTGTCTGATGAGTCCAATTTGAGATTTTTGGTTACAACTGCCATGTCATTGTGAGACGCAGAGTAGGTGAACAGATGAACTCTGCATGTGTGGTTCTCATCGTGAAGCATAGAGGAGGAGATGTGATGGTGTGGGGATGCTTTGCTGGTAACACTATCTGTGATTTATTTAGAATTCAATGCACACTTAACCAGCATGACTACCACAGCATTCTGCAGCAATACGCCATCCCATCTGGTTTGTGCCTAGTGGGACTATCATTTGTTTTTCAACAGGACAATGACCCAAAACACACCTCCAGGCTGTGTACAGGCTATTTGACCAAGAAGGAGAATGATGGAGTGTTGCATCAGATGACCTGGCCTCCACAATCACCCGACCTCAACCCAATTGAGATGTTTTGGGATGAGTTGGACTGCAGAGTGAAGGAAAAGTAGCCAACAAAGATGGTGTTCTCAGGGTGATGAGTGGTGTTGGGTTTGCGCCAGACATAGCGTTTTCCTTGATGGCCAAAAAGCTCAATTTTAGACTCATCTGACCAGAGTACCTTCTTCCATATGTTTGGGGAGTCTCCCACATGCCTTTTGGCGAACACCAAACATGTTTGATTATTTTGTTATTTAAGCAATTGCTTTTTTTCTGGCCACTCTCCCGTAAAGCCCAGCTCTGTGGAGTGTACGGCTTAAAGTGGTCCTAAGGACAGATACTCCAATCTCCGCTTTGCAGCTCCTTCAGGGTTATCTTTGGTCTCTATGTTGTATCTCTGATTAATTCCCTCCTTGCCTGGTCTGTGACTTTTGGTGGGTGGCCCTCTCTTGGCAGGTTTGTTGTGGTGCCATAGTTTTTCCATTTTTTAATACTGGATTTAATGGTGCTTCGTGGGATGTTCAAACTTTCTGATATTTTTTTATAACCCATCCCTGATCTGTACTTCTCCACAACTCTGTCCCTGACTTGTTTGGATAGCTCCTTGGTCTTCATGGTGCCGCTTGCTTGGTGGTGCTACTTGCCTAGTAGTGTTGCAGACTCTGGGGCCTTTCAGAACAGGTGCATATGTATTGACAGATCATGTGACACTTAGATTGCACACAGGTGGACTTTATTTAACTAATTATGTGACGTATGAGGGTAATTGTTGGCACCAGATCTTATTTATGGGCTCCATAGCAAAGGGGGTGAATACATATGCACGCACCACTTTTCCTTTTGAAATGTTGAAAAGTAATTTTTTTAATTTCACGTCACCAATTTGGACTGTTCTGTGTATGTCCATTACACGAAATCCATATAAAAGTCTATTTAAATTACAGGTTGTAATGCAACAAAATAGGAAAAACACCAAGGGGGATGAATACTTTTGCAAGGTACTGTAGGCTACTGCTAAGGATATAGTAGGCTACATTGCGTAATGAAACAATCCCCAGTAAACTAGTGATTTGAAGGTGGACTGTCTGTATTAGTTGGCATTAACCACTACATGATGGGTGTCCTTATACTGGGACGGTAGAGCTAACATGCGCTAATGTGATTAGCATGACAGTTGTAAGTAACAGCAAACTTTCCAGGACATAGACATGTCGTATATATGGGCAGAAAGCTTAAATTCTAGTTAATCTAAACTGCACTGTCCAATTTACAGCAGCTATTACAGTGAAAAAATACCATGCTATTGTTTGAGAGTGCACAAGAACAAAAAACTTTTATCACAGCAACTGGTTTGACACATTCACCTCTAAAGGTAAATAATGTACTTAGATTCATTAATCTTACTCTGATTTGTCATTCTGAGGATCCCAAAGATAAAATGTAGTATAGTTTTGTTGGACAAAATACATTTTTATTTTCAGATGTAGGAACTGGGTTCTACAGTTTGAATGCCTGCTGTCTCTTTATAAGCTAATGATTCGTCATGTATGACATTCCTGGGAGTGTGTAAATTTACATGTTGTATTACCATATGATTTTTGTATGTTCCCTACTGTTATGTACTTGAAATCAATTGACCAATTCGCCACATTTTGGTAGACTTGACACAAAATATTGTCCAGTATTGCCATGCTTCACTGGATCAATCTGAAACGTTGCACACACACTGCTGCCATCTAGTCACCAAAATCTAAATTGTGCCTAAACTACAATAATATGTCATGGCCTTTCTCTTGCATTTCAAAGATGATGTTTTTGTTTGTATTATCTTTTACTAGATCTAATGTGTTATATTCTCCTATATTAATTTCACATTTCCACAAACTTCAATGTGTTCGCTTTCAAGTGGTATCAAGAATGTGCATGTCTTTGCTTCAGGTCCTGAGCTACAGGCAGTTAGATTTGGGTGCAGTATATCATTTTAGGCGAGAAAAAGGGTATGATTCTTAAGGGGTAATAGACTGGTTTTGCACAACTCTCTATCCGAGCCAGGAGAGAGCGCAAGGACAACTCATGTCATGCACATTCAGTTAGGCCATACAGGACAGTTGTATATTTTAAAAATATATTGGTAACTGATTAGTATGCTGTTGCATCGGAAATCAATTTTACAATCTGCAATGTTTGAGTTTCCAACTTTAATTATAGAATAAGTAATTACATCATAGCTGCCAACAGACACATTGTTGCCTCCAGACAACAGACACCATGTAGGAGGCTATAGCTTCATGAAATGTTTAGGCTTAGTATGAGAGAATGACGACCAAATAGGACTAACAATAATCATTTATCCATTAGCCAAAGCAAAGCTCTAGGCAACATGCCCTGGCACCTCAGAAAGGCTAGAATCGATTCAATAGACATGTTGAAATTTCAGCACCATGGACAGCAATCAGTAGTCTATACTTTGTGAGTGGCTGTCTCGCTGACACATTCTATTTTAGTTAATAGGGTGACATTCAAGAACGGTATTAAGAAGAAAACATATATTTTGAATGTTTAGAAGTAGCCTTTTTTCAAATACATGATTTTATAGATTGGAAGTATACTTCATTAATAATTGTGTACAGTAGGTTTAATTTGGTTTTGAGGAGAATGTGCCCCCTGCTGGCCTGTTTGTGACACTGACAGTTAGACAAGTTCTCTAAAATGAATTTGCAAGGAAATTTGAGATTAAAGTAATTGCTGACTTTAATTACTTTCAAAAATAACACAATTTACAGCAAGACAATAAAACAGGCATAACCAGTTGAGCTGAGACAAACAAATAGAGCAGGAAGACAATTTATTTTAGGAGTGGACTGCGACGGCCTGAAATCAAATTCTACTAAATATAGGCTACCAAGAAAAAGATAAAAAGGTATGTTGCTTTGTATGAAGTTAACATTTTCCAAATTTCTGAGAAACACCACTACGGGGCGCTAGAGTCGTAGATTCTAAGTGATCTGTCTCCTCAACAGATCGGGAGGATCCACAAATAAATACTGAATATTTTAACAATGGTCCATCGCACGAGTCACAAGACGACGTGAAATTGAGACCCTTTATACAGTAAGTGGATCTACGTAGTTTGTTGTCCTGTGGCTTTGGACAAACAGTCTTGCTCTTTATTCTTCCTGCTGTGTGTCTCTGCAGACTACGTTTCCTTGTACCTGTATCTGTGAATGAGGAAGGAGCAGTGAGAGGACACATATTAGTAAAGTGAAGATTCAAATTCCCACAAGGGGTGTTCCTGTAGTTAGGTTTATGGATAATAATAGTGGAGTGACTTCTGGAAAAACAAGTGACATTCCTCCAGGGCCGTTTATCTTCTAACCTCCTGCGATTGCTGCTGCTGATGTACTGTAGCTGCTGATGTCTGAGAACACTCTGTCTACACAACCGGTTTGAGCTAGCTTGCCTTATCCTCATGCCTGCATGCTTCACCATAAATAGTTTAATGGTTTTTCATTTGAGAAGTGACTTCCTTTTTTCATGTAGAAGTTTGGAGTTCTTTTAAGGTGCTTGATAGTATCACAACGGGGAACAGTAATCTGTGGAAAACTACCCCGCGGTGCGTGCGTGTTTGCTCACTCTCTGTGGTGTATGGAGAAATCAGGCAGGGCCCCTAGGGAACTCAGCTGCTCCTCCAGTGCTAAGATCCGCAGGCCGATGTACCCTGATGACAGCAGTAGAAGCACCACCCTATATACACACACACACACACACACACACACACACACACACACACACACACACACACACACACACACACACACACACACACACACACACACACACACACACACACACACACACACACACACACACACACTCACTCACACACACACACACACACACACACACACACACACACACACACACACACACACACACACACACACACACACACACACACACACACACACACACAATCTTATGTACTGTACACATACGGCAAAATAACTAAGGAAGTGTTCCCTCCCTAATCTTTATTGTTTATACTGTTGAATACTGTTTTATCGCACATGAAAGGTAATCTCTCTACAGTGTGATACAAAATCTAACACAGTCTATATAAATCTATCATCATTAGGTGTAATTCAATATGAATTGATTCATCCCCTGAGGGGCAAATAGAAAGTATTGTCAGAGCACAAACACGCAATTACATGTATCCTCCACAGTTCACAGGCAACTAATGAAAGAGAAACCAAAGGAGACAGTTGCAAGGAAAACCTATCTACTATAAGGACTTGGAGGTTGGATAAAATAAAAAGAAGAAGACATCGTGAGAGGAACCAGATTCTAAAGGGAGAGACCATTATTTTGTTCACAGTACATACAGTATAAAATAAGTTCACAGTTTATATTGTATGAATGAAGTCCACAGTACATACAGTATGAAAGAAGTTCACAGTACATACCGTATGAATGAAGTTCACAGTACATACAGTATGAAATAAGTTCACAGTACATGCAGTATGAAAGAAGTTCACAGTACATGCAGTATGAAAGAAGTTCACAGTACATGCAGTATGAAAGAAGTTCACAGTACATGCAGTATGAAAAAAGCTCACAGTACATGCAGTATGAAAGAAGTTCACAGTACATGCAGTATGAAAGAAGCTCACAGTACATGCAGTATGAAATAAGTTCACAGTACATGCAGTATGAAAGAAGTTCACAGTACATGCAGTATGAAAGAAGCTCACAGTACATGCAGTGTGAAAGAAGTTCACAGTACATGTAGTATGAAAGAAGTTCACAGTACATACAGTATGAAAGAAGTTCACAGTACATGCAGTATGAAAGAAGTTCACAGTACATGTAGTATGAAAGAAGTTCACAGTACATGCAGTATGAAAGAAGTTCACAGTACATGCAGTATGAAAGAAGCTCACAGTACATGCAGTATGAAAGAAGCTCACAGTACATGCAGTATGAAAGAAGCTCACAGTACATGCAGTGTGAAAGAAGTTCACAGTACATGTAGTATGAAAGAAGTTCACAGTACATGCAGTATGAAAGAAGTTCACAGTACATGCAGTATGAAAGAAGCTCACAGTACATGCAGTGTGAAAGAAGTTCACAGTACATGTAGTATGAAAGAAGTTCACAGTACATGCAGTATGAAAGAAGCTCACAGTACATACAGTATGAAAGAAGTTCACAGTACATGCAGTATGAAAGAAGTTCACAGTACATGCAGTATGAAAGAAGTTCACAGTACATACAGTATGACCATCTGGAGAACATATTGTGCTTCAAAAACAAGATCCATCTACAATGCCTTCCTATTCATACCTCTTTACTTATTCCACATTTTGTTGTGTTACAGCCTGAATTCAAAATTGATTAAATATCTGTTTTTCTCACCCATCTACACACAATACCCCATAATGACAAAGTGAAAACATGTTTTTAGAAATGTTAGCAAATTTATTGAAAATATAATACAGAAATATCTAATTTACATAAGTATTCACACCCCTGAGTCAATATTTGTAGAAGCACATTTGGCAGCAATTACAGCTGAGAGTCTTTCTGGGTAAGTCTCTAAGAGCTTTCCACACCTGGATTGTGCAACATTTGCCCAGTATTCTTTTAAGCTCTGTCAAATTGGTTGTTGATCATTGCTAGACAACCATTTTCAGGCCTTGCCATAGATTTTCAGGTAGATTTAATTCAAAACAGTAACTCAGCCACTCAGGAACATTCACTGTCTTCTTGGTAAGCAACTCCAGTTTAGATTTGTCCTGGTCTTTTACATGTTTTATTTAATCTATATTTAATTGAGCAAGTTAGTTAAGAACAAATTCTTATTTATAATGAAGGCTTACCCTAACCCAGATGACGCTGGGCCAATTGTGCGCCACCCTATAGGATTCCCGATCATGATCGGTTGTGATACAGCCCAGGATCAAACCAGGGTCTGTAGTGACGCCTCTAGAACTGAGATGCAGTGCCGCTGCGCCACTCGGGAGCTCAAAGAGGAATTCATCTCCCAGTGTCTGTTGGAAAGCAGTCTGAACCAGATTTTCCTTTAGGATTTTGCCTTAGCTCCATTCTGTTTCTGAAAATATGGAGTGGTACTCAGTAATGTGTTGTATTGGATTTGCCCCAAACATAACACTTTGTATTCAGGACTAAAAGTTCATTGCTTTGCCACATTTTTTGCAGTATTACTTTAGTTCCTTGTTGCAAACAGGATGCACGTTTTGTAATATTTTTTACGCTCAGTTTTGCATTTAGGTTAGTATTGTGGAGTAACTACAATGTTGTTGATCATCCTCATTTTTCTCCTATCACAGCCATTAAACTCTGTAACTGCTTCAAAGTTACCATTGGCCTCCTGGTGAAATTCCTGAATGGTTTCCTTCCTCTCCGGCAAGTTAGGAAGGCATAAGCTACAGACAACGAACACAATTGCATTTTATCGATAGCAATTTGAATGTGCAAAAATACTGTGACCAAATCCTGAGGCCCATTGTGAGGTGCATGTTTTTTTAAGGTGTCTGTGACCAACAGATGCATATCTATATTCCCACTCACGTGGAATCCTTAGATTAGGGGACACCTGTATCTTTGACTGGGTTTATTGATACGCCATCCATAGTGTAATTAAACTGAACTAAAATATAAATGTAACATGCAACAATTTTATTAATTTGACTGAGTTACAGTTCATGTGAGGAAATCAGTCAATTGAAATAAATGCATTAGGCACCACACCATAACCCCACCGCCACCACGGGGCACTCTGTTGACAACCGCTCGCCACATGACGCCATATACGTGCTCTGCAGTTGTGAGGCTGGTTGGACGTACTGCCAAATTCTCTAAAACGACGTTGGAGGCGGCTTATGGTAGAGAAATTGACATTAAATTCTCTGGAAACAGCTCTGGTGGACATTCCTGCAGTCAACATGCCAATTGCATGCTCCCTCAACTTGAGACATCGGTGGCGTTGTGTTGTGTGACAAAAAATGCACATTTTAGAGTGGCCTTTTATTGTCCCCAGCACAAGGTGCACCTGTGTAATGATCACATGCTGTTTAAATCAGCTTCTTGATATGCCACACTTGTCAGTTGGATGGATTATCTTCGTGAAGGAGAAATGCTCACTAACATGAATGTAAATTAAATTGTGCACAACATTTTAGAGAAATAAGCTTTTTGTGCATATGGAATATGTATTTCAGCTCATGAAACATGGGACCAACACTTTACATGTTGTGTTTATATTTTTGTTCAGTGTAATAACTTCACCATGCTCAAAGGGATATTCAATGTCTGCTTTTTTACCCACTTACCAATGGGTGCCCTTATTTGCGTTGCATTGGAAAAGCTCCCTGGTCTTTGTGGTTGAATCTGTATTTGAAATTCACTGCTCGACCTAAGGAACCTTACAGATAATTGTATGTGTGGGGTACAGAGATGAGGTAAATCATGTTCACAAATCATGTTATTGCACACAGAGTGAGTCCATGCAACATATTATGTGACTTGGTGAGCACATTTTTACTGCTGAACTTATTTAGGCTTGTCATGACAAAGGAGTTGAATACTTATTGACTTATTGACATTTCAGCTTAAATGTTTTTATTAATTAGTCAAAAAATTTGAAAAACATAATTCCACTTTGACATGATGGGGTATTGCAATTGAATCCATTGTAAATTCAGGCTGAAACACAACAAAATGTGGAAAGAGTCAAGGGGTGTGAATACATTCTGAAGGTACTGTATCTAACCATCTCTCCAGGAATTAACCTCATATAAACATCAGATGGCTCCAAACCAAACCAGAAAGACAACATACCTAAGCAGACAGACACCTGCATTTCCTTGAAAAGGTGATTATATAGCCAAAGGGACCAGGAAATCACGATGGATAGATAAGAGACATGTGAAAGTCATGTGTAGACGCACGTCTGAAAATGGACAAGATCAGAACAAAGCACTCAGATAAATGTAATAAAATAAAACTGTATTTGTCACGTGCCGAATATAACACCGTAACGTGAAAAGCTTACTTACAAGCCCTTAGCCAACAATGCAGTTTTAAGAAAATTAAGAACTAACAAAATATTTACTAATTAAACTAAAGTAAAACAAAAGAATGATACAATAACAATAACAAGGCTATACAGTGCATTCGGAAAGTATTCAGACCCCTTCCCTTTTTCCACATTTTGTTGTTACAGCCTCATTCTAAAATTGATTAAATTAAACAATTTCTTCTCAATCGACACACAATACCCCATAATGACAAAGCAAAAACAGGTTTTTAGAAAGTTTTGCAAAAAAAAACAGAAACACCTTATTTACATAAGTATTCAGACCCTTTGCTATGAAACTCGAAATTGAGCTGAGGTGCATCCTGTTTCCATTGATTATCCTTGAGATGTTTCTACAACTTGATTGGAGTCCACCTGAGGTTTATTCAATTGACTGGACATGATTTTGAAAGGCACACTCCTGTCTATACAAGGTCCCACAGTTGACAATGCATGTCAGAGCAAAAACCATGAGGTCGAAGAAATTGTCCGTAGAGCTCAGAGACAGGATTGTGTCGTTGCACAAATCTGGGAAAGGGCACCAAAACATTTCTGTAGAATTGAAAGTCCCCCAAAACACGTTGGCCTCCATTATTCTTCAACAGAAGAAGTTTAGAACGACCAAGACTCACTGGTGGCAGTGTGTGGATAAGATAAGAGGTGAGGGAAGGGCTTCAGCATCTAGGTCTAGACATTGAGAGGCTAGAGAGGTAGAGAGGCGGCGGAGAGAAAGACAGAGAGGTAGATGGTACTCACAGAAACAGATAGATGGAGAGGAGGACGTTGAGGTTGCTCATCTCTCTGATGAGGAGGAGAGATTTAATCCTTTCAGTGACTCTCCAAAAACACGAGTTAGCTGATCCAGAGAAGAGAAAATGGATTCAATGGATTGCTTGCTGTTTGGGGGTTTTCGGCTGGGTTTCTGTACAGCACTTTGTGACAGTTTTGTGACATCGGCTGATGTAAGAAGGGCTTTATAAACACATTTGATTGATTTGACTGATTATTCAAACAACATTTAAGTGTGTGTGTGTGTGTGTGTGGTATATGTGCACGTGTGTGTGGCTGTGGTTGTCAGTGTGTCTGCGTGTGCTTCAGTGTGTGTTTAAACTACCTGAGTCTTCCTCCTCTGTGAATGTGAACTGATCGTCCTGGTCTTTGCTGATGCTGATTCTAGGAGTGGAGCTGTCCCTCCCTGAGGAAGGTGAACATGCATTTATTAATCATTGTACTATTACAGCATAACATAAAATTCTCTCTTATGTCCTCTGTTAATCCTATTTCCCCTCCTTTCTTTCTCCTGTCTCTTGCGGAAACATCCTAATACAGTCTTTCTAACCTCTGCTGGGCAGGTCAGAGTAGACAGTCTCTTTAGGAAGGCTCTGCTCCATACTGTCCTCCAGGCTAGAGTGGCTGGATATCTGTGGGCAGGGAAGGGTTCAAATGAAAAGGAAAGTATGCTTGTGTGTCTGATCATGACAAGCCCATGATTTATCTTCATTAAATCCACACAAAATCATATTGAAAGTGAGTTCTGGAAAGTGAAAGTGGATTCTTTGACGTCACTAAGTGCACAGCGAAGATCAACCATGAGGAACCAGAGGTAGTTGTGTCAACAAAGGACAGACATTTGTCATCACCAGTCAAAGTAGAAATGGGCAGTACATGGTGGGGGACATGATGGGGTCTTACCGTGTCTATGTCCTGATTCACGTCGTCAACACCGTTCTCTCCTGGCGAGACGTGGGGACTGCTGCTACCATTCTCCCCCTGCTGCTGTGTGAACACAGTCTGACACACAATGCAGTGTGTTAAAGAGTATTCATCTTTGGTGAAAACAGAGAACAAAGAAAGGAGAGGATAATTGCAGATTATAGATAAGGAGATAGAAATGGGGTAAATAAGACAGGAGAGAGAAAGACGGGAGATAGTTATATAGCAAGAGGAAGAGAGAGAGAGATAGGTCAGAGATCATGTGGGTATACCTGTGCTTGTGTACACACAGTCTGCAGGATTTTGTAACACACATGCCGGTTCCGCAAAGACACCAACAAATACTGAAAACATAGACAAAACAGAATAAGGGACTACACAACAGCCCACATGCAAAGACGCACGCACTCAAACAAAGACTATCAGGGCCACTGTGGGTTTGTTTCCGACCTTGTCTCCATCCGTAGTGTGGATGGAGAGCATAGACAAGGCTGAGTTCTGCTTTTTCACTTCCTTAATGCTGGACACGTGAACCACCACCTACAACAAGAAACAGGTACAACATCAACTTCACACATAACACAGAAAGAAACAGGTACCACAACAACTTCACACATAACACAGAACGAAACAGGTACAACATCAACTTCACACATAACACAGAAAGAAACAGGTGCAACATCAATTTCACATATAACACAGAAAGAAACAGGTACAACGTCACACATAACACAGAAAGAAACAGGTGCAACATCAACTTCACACATAACACAGAAAGAAACAGGTACAACATCAACTTCACCCATAACACAGAAAGAAACAGGTGCAACATCAACTTCACACATAACACAGAACGAAACAGGTACAACATCAACTTCACACATAACACAGAAAGAAACAGGTACCACAACAACTTCACAAATAACACAGAAAGAAACAGGTACAACATCAACTTCACACAACACAGAAAGAAACAGGTACAACATCAACTTCACCCATAACACAGAAAGAAACAGGTGCAACATCAATTTCACATATAACACAGAAAGAAACAGGTACAACATCAACTTCACACATAACACAGAAAGAAACAGGTACAACATCAATTTCACATATAACACAGAAAGAAACAGGTACAACATCAACTTCACACATAACACAGAAAGAAACAGGTACAACATCAACTTCACACATAACACAGAAAGAAACAGGTACAACATCAACGTCACACATAACACAGAAAGAAACAGGTACAACATCAACTTCACACATAACACAGAAAGAAACAGGTACAACATCAACTTCACACATAACACAGAACGAAACAGGTACAACATCAACTTCACACATAACACAGAAAGAAACAGGTACCACAACAACTTCACAAATAACACAGAAAGAAACAGGTACAACATCAACTTCACACAACACAGAACGAAACAGGTACAACATCAACTTCACACATAACACAGAAAGAAACAGGTACAACATCAACTACACCCATAACACAGAAAGAAACAGGTGCAACATCAATTTCACATATAACACAGAAAGAAACAGGTACAACATCAACTTCACACATAACACAGAAATAAACAGGTACAACATCAACGTCACACATAACACAGAAAGAAACAGGTACAACATCAACTTCACACAACACAGAAAGAAACAGGTACAACATCAACTACACCCATAACACAGAAAGAAACAGGTGCAACATCAATTTCACATATAACACAGAAAGAAACAGGTACAACGTCACACATAACACAGAAAGAAACAGGTGCAACATCAACTTCACACATAACACAGAAAGAAACAGGTACAACATCAACTTCACCCATAACACAGAAAGAAACAGGTGCAACATCAACTTCACACATAACACAGAACGAAACAGGTACAACATCAACTTCACACATAACACAGAAAGAAACAGGTACCACAACAACTTCACAAATAACACAGAAAGAAACAGGTACAACATCAACTTCACACAACACAGAAAGAAACAGGTACAACATCAACTACACCCATAACACAGAAAGAAACAGGTGCAACATCAATTTCACATATAACACAGAAAGAAACAGGTACAACATCAACTTCACACATAACACAGAAAGAAACAGGTACAACATCAATTTCACATATAACACAGAAAGAAACAGGTACAACATCAACTTCACACATAACACAGAAAGAAACAGGTACAACATCAACTTCACACATAACACAGAAAGAAACAGGTACAACATCAACGTCACACATAACACAGAAAGAAACAGGTACAACATCAACTTCACACATAACACAGAAAGAAACAGGTACAACATCAACTTCACACATAACACAGAACGAAACAGGTACAACATCAACTTCACACATAACACAGAAAGAAACAGGTACCACAACAACTTCACAAATAACACAGAAAGAAACAGGTACAACATCAACTTCACACATAACACAGAAAGAAACAGGTACAACATCAACGTCACACATAACACAGAAAGAAACAGGTACAGCATCAACTTCACACATAACACAGAAAGAAACAGGTGCAACATCAACTTCACACATAACACAGAACAAAACAGGTACAACATCAACTTCACACATAACACAGAAAGAAACAGGTACCACAACAACTTCACAAATAACACAGAAAAAAACAGGTACAACATCAACTTCACACAACACAGAAAGAAACAGGTACAACATCAACTACACCCATAACACAGAAAGAAACAGGTGCAACATCAATTTCACATATAACACAGAAAGAAACAGGTACAACATCAACTTCACACATAACACAGAAAGAAACAGGTACAACAACAACTTCACACATAACAGAACGAAACAGGTACAACATCAACTTCACACATAACACAGAAAGAAACAGGTGCAACATCAATTTCACATATAACACAGAAAGAAACAGGTACAACATCAACGTCACACATAACACAGAAAGAAACAGGTGCAACATCAACTTCACACATAACAGAACGAAACAGGTACAACATCAACTTCACACATAACACAGAAAGAAACAGGTGCAACATCAATTTCACATATAACACAGAAAGAAACAGGTACAACATCAACTTCACACATAACACAGAAAGAAACAGGTACCACAACAACTTCACAAATAACACAGAAAAAAACAGGTACAACATCAACTTCACACAACACAGAAAGAAACAGGTACAACATCAACTACACCCATAACACAGAAAGAAACAGGTGCAACATCAATTTCACATATAACACAGAAAGAAACAGGTACAACATCAACTTCACACATAACACAGTAAATTTTCTAAACGGTTAACCCGATATGGATGAAAATTCCCTCAAATTAAAGCTGAAAGTCTGCACTTTAACCTCATAGTCATTGTTTGGAGTATAGAATATAGAGTATAGAGCCAAAAGAAGAAAAAATGATTCACTGTCCCAATAATTATGGAGAGCACTGTATGTTGGCGAACTTGGCATTATCTGCTCTACTCTACTATATTTGAGCATCTTACCTTGGTGTCTTTGAGGAGTACGGAGGAGTAGAAACACACATAGTTGACAGACACAAATAGCTTCCCATGATACAACACTTCCTTCTGCAGGGCACAGGTGAACGCTGAAAACACAAGCAGAGAACATTGCCAAATGAGAGAGACTGAATGAAACGTCCCTTTTCCCAGAATACAGTGTGATGTTCTGTATGCCGTCCTAAGCAGCTGAGGGCACATGTTAAAATATTGTGCAAAGTGAGTGAATAAGTAGTTTAATGTAATTAGTTGTTAGCAAGGAGCACAATGCACAGGTTGTGGAATTAATTATATTGAATGTCTCAATGCATTCATTATTATGTCGACTCCATAAGCAAACATGCAAGCCATAAATCCACACGCAGCCCAGACAAACACTCAATGGACAACAACAAAATCATAAATAAGTTACACACTCCCCATGTACTTATATCAACTCACCATGAGTTAGTTTCTCCTCTGCGGGAATGTCTTCGAAGAGTTTGTGAAAGGCTTTGTTGTATTTCACAAAGCTCTACAAGAGAGAGAGGAAATGATGGAATGAATCAATCAACCAATTCATGAATGTATCAATCATTCAATCAGGACATATTTCTGAGCCAGATCCAAGAATCCAAACATGTAGTGGAGAAGGTGCAATAGTACCTGCAGGGTGTTGTGCTCCACATTTAAATGTGCTTACATTTTTGGTGACAATGACGCCATCAGGCCGATGGAAGCTCTCCTCCTCTATGGTCTGTGACCTGTGGATAGGGAGATCACAATTACACACGCACATATGGACTTCGAGGGCTTCGCTTCCCCCAGTCCACGCCCTGTTCTAGTCATTGTACTTGCTTTCATAAGTAACCTCTGACCTGAGTGAGTTGCTCCGGTTCAGGCTGCATCCCAGCCCCTGTGTTTCTAGCTGTGCCTCCTCTAGACTGTGGCTTTTCCTCCTCTCTCCACTCTTCTTAGGCCTACTGCGGCTGCCTCTCCTCTGGTCCAGCAGATTACCTCCATCACCATCCTCCAGGGACCTGGAGGAACAGGACACTAAACGGTCACCTTGGTCTGTAAACACTTCCTGTTTAGAGGTCATACTTAGCTATTTGCATATTTACCTTCAGTATAGGTCTTACTTTGTAATTAACATAAAGTTGTGGTTTGAATTTAAATTCACCTACCCATGGGCATAGTTTTGTCTTCTGGTGAAAGCTGCTCTAACAATGAATTAATACAGAAGCAATTAGGGTTAAGTGCCTTGCTCAAGGGCACATTGGCAGATTGTTCACCTAGTTGACTCGGGCATTCGAACCAGCAACATTGTGATTACCGGCCCAATGCTCTTAACCAATAGGCTACCTGCCACCCGTTGTTTACATTCACATCATCTACTTGATACCATCAGACAACCATAAAGAAGAGTACAACGGTTGGCAGAGCAGTTCTAGCTCGTAGTTGATAAGATGGTCAACAACAACTTAACAGTTAAATTAGTTGTCTAAAACATATGTGGCATCCAGGTCAAAGGAAGATTTGCTATTATTTGTATTTTAAATGGTCAAAACATGTCACATGCAAAGTGTGTGTTATACGATGTTTAAGTTCCCCCACCTGAGGCTGGGAGAAAGCAAACAGTGGAAATTGAATATACATGTATCTTTGTTAATCCTGTTCCATCACTTAATTAATTATTGTGCCACTCCTTACAGACAATTTAGGCCTAATAGCAACAAAAGCTACTACATTTACAGCTCAAAAAGTCAAACTTCAATGTGAATGTGCAAATAAAATGCACTAAATCATCACAGAATGAAAGAGTCCCCAAAACAATCTTTACGAAAAAAAGCCTTGAGTATATATATACATATATCCACTACAGAAAGAAAGAATTTGATTAATTATTGATTGAGAATATATGCTTACGCTATATATACAGTGCCTTGCGAAAGTATTCGGCCCCCTTGAACTTTGCAACCTTTTGCCACATTTCAGGCTTCAAACATAAAGATATAAAACTTTATTTTTTTGTGAAGAATCAACAACAAGTGGGACACAATCATGAAGTGGAACGACATTTATTGGATATTTCAAACTTTTTTAACAAATCAAAAACTGAAAAATTGGGCGTGCAAAATTATTCAGCCCCCTTAAGTTAATACTTTGTAGCGCCACCTTTTGCTGCGATTACAGCTGTAAGTCGCTTGGGGTATGTCTCTATCAGTTTTGCACATCGAGAGACTGAATTTTTTTCCCATTCCTCCTTGCAAAACAGCTCGAGCTCAGTGAGGTTGGATGGAGAGCATTTGTGAACAGCAGTTTTCAGTTCTTTCCACAGATTCTCGATTGGATTTAGGTCTGGACTTTGACTTGGCCATTCTAACACCTGGATATGTTTATTTTTTAACCATTCCATTGTAGATTTTGCTTTATGTTTTGGATCATTGTCTTGTTGGAAGACAAATCTCCGTCCCAGTCTCAGGTCTTTTGCAGACTCCATCAGGTTTTCTTCCAGAATGGTCCTGTATTTGGCTCCATCCATATTCCCATCAATTTTAACCATCTTCCCTGTCCCTGCTGAAGAAAAGCAGGCCCAAACCATGATGCTGCCACCACCATGTTTGACAGTGGGGATGGTGTGTTCAGCTGTGTTGCTTTTACGCCAAACATAACGTTTTGCATTGTTGCCAAAAAGTTCCATTTTGGTTTCATCTGACCAGAGCACCTTCTTCCACATGTTTGGTGTGTCTCCCAGGTGGCTTGTGGCAAACTTTAAACAACACTTTTTATGGATATCTTTAAGAAATGTCTTTCTTCTTGCCACTCTTCCATAAAGGCCAGATTTGTGCAATATACGACTGATTGTTGTCCTATGGACAGAGTCTCCCACCTCAGCTGTAGATCTCTGCAGTTCATCCAGAGTGATCATGGGCCTCTTGGCTGCATCTCTGATCAGTCTTCTCCTTGTATGAGCTGAAAGTTTAGAGGGACGGCCAGGTCTTGGTAGATTTGCAGTGGTCTGATACTCCTTCCATTTCAATATTATCGCTTGCACAGTGCTCCTTGGGATGTTTAAAGCTTGGGGAATCTCTTTGTATCCAAATCCGGCTTTAAACTTCTTCACAACAGTATCTCGGACCTGCCTGGTGTGTTCCTTGTTCTTCATGATGCTCTCTGCGCTTTTAACGGACCTCTGAGACTATCACAGTGCAGGTGCATTTATACGGAGACTTGATTACACACAGGTGGATTGTATTTATCATCATTAGTCATTTAGGTCAACATTGGATCATTCAGAGATCCTCACTGAACTTCTGGAGAGAGTTTTCTGCACTGAAAGTAAAGGGGCTGAATAATTTTGCACGCCCAATTTTTCAGTTTTTGATTTGTTAAAAGAGTTTGAAATATCCAATAAATGTCGTTCTACTTCATGATTGTGTCCCACTTGTTGTTGATTCTTCACAAAAAAATAAAGTTTTATATCTTTATGTTTGAAGCCTGAAATGTGGCAAAAGGTCGCAAAGTTCAAGGGGGGCGAATACTTTCGCAAGGCACTGTATACAAAATAAATATTATTTTAAAACTACAACAAACAAAGCAATCAGCTATAATGCAAAACAACCTGTTTGTATCTCATAAATGACAAAAGGAATAGAAAGTTGTTTATTTTCACCTAATCTTATAAAATTACAAATAAATAAAGACAAGGGCCCTGAAGGGTATGGCTGCCACGCATTTTGGTGGAATGTAAACAAAACAGCCCGGTCTCATAGAACAGATGTAATATAGTAAACGAAAATCCAGGACATTGAAATTTGTATGATATGTTACATTTGGTATGGTTATATAAGAAGGTTCCTTAATTTTACTGCAGTGGGCTAAATCAGGGTCACACAGAGTGTTTCTTGGTAGTTTTAAACAAATCTACTTTTAAACAAAAGTACACATCTCACACACATGGTTATGGACTTTAAAAAAATAAGTCACCTGTACCATGTCAGTTATAGATCTTAAAGGTATTATATTATGAGTTTGCATCCCAATATTACACTTTATATACATCCCAGAAAACCGTTTGACATAAAAACTTCAGATTTTCAGCAGGTTTTTGAAATAATATTTATTACAAATATGAATAACATTCCACCCAGGAGGGCACTAGGTCATTTGACTGCAGGAAAGGGATTTATTAAGTCAAAAATGAAAGGAGGATGGTTGGTCAGAGTGGATGGGTTGGCATATAACGCAAACGTCTAGCAACCCAAAGGTTGCTTGTTTGAATCTCATCACAAACAACTTGAGCATTTTAGCTAATAAGCAACTGCAACTACTTACTACTTTTTAGCTACTTTTCAACTACTTAGCATGTTAGCTAACCATTCCCCTAACCCTAACCCTTTAAGATAACACCTGACCCTAACCCTAGCCTTAACTCCTAGTCTAGCTAACATTAGCCACCTAGCTAACGTTAGTGTGAGCCACCTAGCTAATGTTAGCCACAACAAATTGGAATTCTTAACATATCATACATGTTGCAAATTCGTAACATATTAAACAAATTGAAAATCATAACAAACTTACAAATTGTAATTTGTAACATATCATACAAAATGGATGATGGACATCCAAAAATGTATACGTTACATACCAAAATTAAACATATCATACTAATTTGAGTGTCCTGACTTTTCGTTTACTATGTTACGTCCACCCCTGAGTCCAAATTATAGCAACAAACAAGTTCCCTTCCTTCCTTCCCTCTCCTCCTCTTTCACTTTATTTTTCTCCACTCAGGTGAATCCTCCATTCAAACTAACCCACTTGTGAAACAGCTATAAATACAAGCGGAATGGCCCAAACCCCATATGGTGTGTTCTAATCTGTGGTATGTACTACTTGTATGTTTGAGGACTGTACAGTACTGTAATATCCTATTATAAAATCCAATAAGATTATGTTAAGGGACATTCAAACTTCCTAATGTAAATATAAACATTGAAAACGGTCTCTATAGCTGGAGTTTAACTGAGCCTGTCAATAACTGTACAGAAACAATGCATAATAATAAATCACTTATTTAAAAAAGTTTGATTGGTTGATACTCACACTGAGCTGTCAAGGGAGAACCTCCGGTGCTTCATGTTCATGGTCTGAAGTGGTTAAATGTCTCTCACACTCCTCCACGCACACTCACACTCCCACTGAGCTCCTCTCCACTCCACCCTTCTGTACTTCACTGACTGTGTCGGTGTAAACCGACTCTCTCACACACACTTAGCCACCAATGTGCTGCAGTATACGCCCAGCCTGTCTCTCTAGTTTCCTACCTGGCTTTAGCCCACAGAGAGCAGCAGCTGATAGATAGCTAGAGGTAGAGACAGCCTTCTCCTGTTACCAGCCTATCCTCTTCAAGCTTATTGTTGGCTTCATCTATCAATTTCTGGGGGCGGGAATACCATTCAAGCTTAACAAATCAACTTTGGAGGCCCGAGCATGCTGCCGGTGCCACTTGCACACACCTCTGCTGCTTGTGGAAACTGCTGCTACAGGTGTTGTAACAATCCTACTCCCACCCACAGGTTAGTGCTGTTGAAATCATACACATAATGCATGAATCAAAATGCAAACACATGTACACACATGTCACGTACACTACACACACTCTCACACACTCTGACACACAGCTGTTTGACCCAGTGGATGTGTAAACTTGGTTTGAGCATTTTCTAGTTGTCCATTTGAGTTTTACTCAGTTTGTTCAGAACCCAACGTTACAATGCAGATTCTTAAAAGTTGGCTGATGTAGTATAGTATTCCTGTTTGATGTTTGAAAGAGGTGGATACATGATTTTTCCTGAAAACCACTTTATCATCATGGCAAAGACATTTTTGAGTTTGAGGAAATTCAGCTAAATGTATTTCTGTCTGGCCATGATAATACATAATGCTCTATTGCAGTGGTTCTTAAACTTGTTCAGCCTGGGACCCAAATTAGAAATGCTGTGTTTTCCTAGGACCCAAGCTTAGGAAAATATGCAACTCTCCATAAATATCGGTACATTTCATTGCCCTTATGCCTAAAACAAATGCAATATAGACAAAAACAAAAAACAATGAAATTAAATATCCATATAAATATCTATTCATGTTTATATTTCCCCCCATTAAAAACACTCTTGCATATCTGTCTAGGTTGGAACTTTTGCTGTTAAAATAGAATACATCATTTTCATTCTGAACTGGAATAAACGGATTGATCACATCACACAGATGTATAACAGAACACACACAGGCTTTTTGATAGTGCAACCGTAAGTAACAATACAGATGAAAAATGATCAGGCCTACTGTACATCTTACTGTATAAATTATTGTTGAAATAAGGTCTAGGTTGGAACTGTTGCTGTTAAAATACAATATCTATTTTTTTTTTCATTCTGAACTGGAATAAACTGATTGATCACATCACACAGATGTAGACCAGAAAACACACACAGTGCTAATGAGTGCATGTCTATTCTGGGCGTTTTTGACACTACCACACTGAGGTTATGCTCAGCCTTGAAACTGTTTCTGTACTTGTTTTTTAAGTATGTCAGGGTTGAGAACCCTTTCTCGCGTAGGTATGTGGTGCCAAACTGGATCAGAACATCTACTGCTTTCTCAGTCAGGCAGGAGACCGCTTCCTGCTGTAGATGAACAACCCAGACCTGTGTGAGTGTGTTTACCTGGAAAGCATCTTGCTTCAATCAGTTTTTTCCAGTTAAGAATAAAAAATGTATTTTAACTGCAACAGTTCAAACCTAGACTAGTTTTCAACAATAATTTCTACAGTAAGGTGTACAGTGATCCTGATCATTGTTCATCTTCATCTGTACTGCTACTGGGGTTGCACTGTCAGTAACTAGTTTGCTTTGGCGAATGTTAACTATTAGCTGTGGTACAAGGCCAGGGGATTGTTTGAAAGAGAAACTCACATCTACTACTATGAGAGTTAGTTAATACTACCTTATTTCTGCTGATCATCACCTGTTGTAAAATGACAACAATGCCTTGCTAGCTGACGTACTCTTCAACTGTCGAAACACTGTTTCCGGAAGCATTCTGCAGCGGTTCTGAAAGAACTCCCTGGGTTTACCATCATTTGTTGTTATGAGAGACTCATTACTAAGCACATCCCCTCACAAAACACATTGTGGGCGCTCCTCGTTATAAGTTGGTATGAAAGAGATCGCTCTATATGCGTTTCATGATAATTGAGCTCAGTCAGAACTTGTTACTAGCATGAGTCCATTTCATTACAGCGGTGAGTGAAGGCTAGTGGTCATGACAAGTCAGTGGCAGACAGAGCATCATCTGCTGCTGAACGACAGCGCTGCATCGTGTGTGTCGCAGAGTGATCTTCAAGAAAACTGCAGAAAAAAGATCCGGTAAACCGCGAATCACGAGGATATCCCCCTTCACTCGCGCAGCTGCCAAACTGAGCAGAGACCGCAGATGCACTTGACCAAGTCAATTCCAGTAATTAATTAAATAATTATACATTTACTCGGACACGTCGCGACCCACCATTAACGGTCCGCGACCCACTTTGCGACAATGTATGGATATAGCCTATATGTTTGTTTATATATTATATTCCTATACAATGTATGGATATGTCCTATATCTTCTTATATATTCCTATATATTATAGACTATATATTTCAACTCAATGCAGACATCCTACATCACTCACCAATTCCTTTACAGGACATTTATGTTCCTCTAATATAGACTGGGAAAAAACATCGGGGCTCAATTCAATCCATATCGCGGAAGATCAGCGTTACAGCTTGATTAACATTTTTAGGCCTTGGCTTATGCCAAGGTCGGATCAGATCAAGAGTTAACCGTTGATAGCATTGCGTAGCAGAGGTGGAACTGCATTGGAGCTGTCAAATCGTTGAGTAGCTCTTGCAATCATTGTCACAAAATCACACCTGCCCCAGTCAAGTTAGACGGGAGAAAGTGTAGTCTCTTTAAGCAATAAGGCCTGAGGGGGTGTGGTATATGGCCTATATACCACAGCTAAGAGCTGTTCTTACATACAACGCAACGTGGAGTGCTAGGACACAGCCCTTAGCCGTGGTATATTGGTCATATATGTTTTGTCATACCCATGGTATATGGCCTGACATACCACAGCTTTCAGCCAATCAGCATTCAGGGCTCGAACCACAATGGGTATGACAAAACATGTATTTTACCTCTTCTAATTCCGTTGGTAACCAGTTTATAATCACAATAAGGCTATTCGGGGGTTTGTGGTACAGCATATGGCTAATATACCACGGCTAATGGCTGTAATGGCATTGCGTTGTGCATAAGAACAGCACTAAGCCTTGGTATATTGGCCATATACCACACTTCATTAGGCCTTATTGTTTAATTATAAACTGGTTACCAACGTAATTAGAAGAGTAAAAATAACTGTTTTGTCACCCATTGTATACGGTCTGATATACCACGGCTTTCAGCCAATCAGCAGTTTGGCTCAAACCACCCAGTTTATAAATCTAAATAATGAGGATTTTTCTATCAGCATAATCAAGGTGTAGATTACATATCACTTTCCAGTGTTCGAATTTGTAAACACGGCTGCTTGGGATTTCTCCGAAATGGGACTCGGTGCAGTCAAGGGCAATGTCCACTTTAGGTAGGCTATAAGCTACTACAGGCCACTACAGTTCCACCTCGGGCACTGTCAAAACAACTGCTGTGCTAGTGTCGGCTGGCGCAGATCTGACTCTAACCCAAGAAGGCAATGTTCCTGCGTTAGTGGAGACTAGATTCATGGTAAACACTGCATAAGTCAGCTCAATTGGACAATTGGACTTGAGGTGTTTTGATATGGACTGTATGAAATGCATTAACAATCCCTTTACCCAGTGCTTGACTTGGGCAGGGGCTCAGCTGAGTACCAAATACCTCAAATGTTCTACTGCTTGAGCTCCTGTTCCTCTTATTTAATATTAGCACAAAAGTATTTAGCTTCTGCACCTAAATATAAACAATACGTACTGGCACCCAAAATTAGTACCGGAACCTATTTCACTCCAACTCAAGGACTGCCTTTACCCCCAGGTACATAGGACTCTATTTAATATCATTGAAGCATTACGGAGACCTACTAGGTGCCTTGGGGTGAAGGGATTGTTAATGCATTTCATACAGTCCATATCAAAACAACCCTGTTAGCCAGGCTGATGAATAAAGCTACAGCATGAGATATTCATACGTTCATAAGCTTGTAATTAACATATAGTCAATACCTCTCCATTCTGTATTAGCAAGAAATTCTACCACCCTCCGACAAACCAACCCGATACTTCTACAGACATTAGGTCAACCTGAGAGCATCCCCTACTAACAGGGACAGACAGATTGGGTAGCTGTATAAAGTTTATATGGCCAAGTGTACTATCGCTGTGGCTGTATTCTTTTGGCGTCAGAGCGCCGAGGTGTAGTGTTACGCCCTCCCTCAGCGGCCTCGTTGTGCGGGCCCGTTTGGGGTTGTGAGATATTGTGTTGGGACAGAGGGTTAGGGTTACTGGGCCGGTCACAGCAGAGATCTCCACAAGGAAATGTGACACCGCTGAATGATAGAGTTACATCCAATAGAACATTAGTTTAATGACAACGTGCTTCACTGTAAATGCTTGACCCCAATTGGTTTGCGCCATGGAAGCAATTTCGCTCACATTTCACTCACATTTAAACAGATCTTCTACTGTATATAATATCATGCAAGTTTGAGGGGAAAGATAGTCAAGCTGGAGGTATAAGGCGTACATTCGGAGCTGAGCAAAAAGTGCCATAGACTGTATCATCTAGGTGCATCAGAATGAGAGGTGATAGGATCTGCAGCACCTCACTTTGTGTGTGTGTGTGTGTGTGTGTGTGTGCGCGCCCTGGTATTACGTAAGTTTCCTGTAACTCACACCCAACCATGCTCAGGGCACACCATTCTTTGTGTACTATCACTGTATCACACTACACAATAGGGGAGAAGCTTGTGACGATCTCTGTAGTGCATAAGGGTATTGCAACTGCGTTTTAGAATTTAGATGACACATAGACATTTTTCATCCATTTACAACATTCTAAAGAAAACCATTTGGCTGATCCAAATACAAAATACAAGGAAATGTTTCACAACCTGAATGTTGAGGGATCGCAGGTAGGAACACTTTCTGGTATACTGATAGATTAGATGGACTTTGACTGGTTAAAGGGGCGCCATGTTGGGGCTCACCTTTACCAGTTGGGGCGGCATGTAGCCTACGTGTTGGGGCTCACCTTTACCAGTTGGGGCGGCATGTAGCCTACGTGTTGGGGCTCACCTTTACCAGTTGGGGCGGCATGTAGCCTACGTGTTGGGGCTCACCTTTACCAGTTGGGGCGACATGTAGCCTACGTGTTGGGGCTCACCTTTACCAGTTGGGGCGGCATGTAGCCTACATGTTGGGGCTCACCTTTACCAGTTGGGGCGGCATGTAGCCTACATGTTGGGGCGGCAGGTAGACTAGTGGTTAGAGTGTTGGGCCAGTAACAGAAAGGTTGCTGGATTGAATCCCCGAGCTGACAAGGTAAACATCGGTTGTTCTGCCCCTGAACAAGGCAGTTAACCCACTGTTCCCCGGTAGGCCGTCATTGTAAATAAGAATTTGTTTCTTAACTGACTTGCCTAGTAAAATAAATTGAAATGTTCTTTCTAGATAGGTAGTTGGACACCACCTAGTGGAGAAAGATACACTTCACACCTTTCTTCTTGAAATGTATCTCATCACAAAGGCTTCCTCCCTTGCTTCTGCTGTGTTATCTTCCTATACTTTTACAGTGTATAATTTGCAGCCAGTTGTCAGACAATCACAAACAATGACAGAGGAACCAAATGACTCATTATGCTGTATCTTCAATCATCCTGCTTTTAATACAAAGTCAACATACAATACTATCTACAACCAGGGTTTTAAAGAAAATAACAGTTACTAGGTAACAGGATATATGTGATGCCATAGAAACTGGCCCTTACTTGATGTCACATGTTTAGTCTGTGGGTCTTTCATTTCAGGTATATTTATATTTTAATCATTAAAATGTTAAGTCACACCAGATAAACTTTTGGACCCAACTTAAATTTCATATTCGGATAACTGAATTGTTAAATACTTTCCCCACCATTTGTCCCAAAATGCTATCATATACTCCTTCGATCTATAGTAGCACACTATAATTGAACAGTGTAGCATAGACTTTCAACAACTACTGTACTTTCCTCGACCGTTTAAACTCTCTATCTATGCCGCCGTATTGGCGATCGGATCGTACCACTTTAGCTATGATAATGGGGGTGGGGGGAGTCACTGAACTGGAACTAGGTCTGGCTCTAAGTATCTATCTATGAGGACATCAGTATCAAATAGCACTCTACACAGAGTGCTGTACACATTGTACTAAAGCAAATAAAAAAGACAATTAAAAAAACATTGACGATATCATACAGTAAAATTGGCTTGCCAAGTAAACAACATCTCATTGGTTATATTCGGTTATTTTCCCAAATAAAACTATGAATAAACAAATCAACCAATAGTAAAAAATCAAGTCTTAATAACAGTAACAAAATAGAATGATAATAAATATTAAAAAATCATATCAAATAAATATTTGACAAAGTCAACAATAACAATAAGGCTCTTTTTTAAAATAATACATAATTATGCGTGTTGTACTGTATGTACGCCTTATGCTCAGGCCTATGTACTATAAAGAACTCTATACGTCAGACGGTATGTACAGCTCAAGTTCATGTACGATAAACCATACTGTGCTCTACAATCACGACGTATCTGGGGAAGCAGATTATAGTACATCAAATCAATAAGAGAAGAGGACAACATCTCAAGGGATGGTGGGGAATGTCGGAGTGGACTTGAGGTGAAAGCATCGAGTTGTGTCGTTCGTTTTTTTTTTTTGTCTGCACAGTAAGACTACGAGCAGAGAGAAACCGGAGCGAAGATGTAAAGAGCCACTGTGAGCCGAGGGAGAGACTGAGAGGAAGAGAGTGGGTTGAGTTTGAGTTCAAACCTCTTTCTTCTACTCTCAACCCGTTGGGATTTACATTGTTTAACAAGCAAAACTAATTTCATCCAAAGCAACTCGCGGTTAACACACATATTCAGTACCATATACGTAGCCCCAAGCAGGAATTGAACCCACAACCTTAATGCTGTCATAACCCGGCTCCAACCCACTGAGCCATCAGGACCATTCCAATGTATAGTGACAATTCAAATAGGTGTTCAAATAGGTTCAATAGGTATAAGCTTCAAATAGGTGTTCAAATAGGTTCAATAGGTATAAGCTTCAAATAGGTGTAAGCTACATCATGACACTCAATGCTTAGCTCAGGTACATGGGATACAGCCTAAGCTGCAGAGAACCAACCAGGTGAAACATAAGGCAAAGACACCGAACCACAATGAATAGGATCCTTACAATTGTTTCTGCAGAAGCTGGAAATTGACCCCAAAAAAATACCATTATTTGAAATTCTGTTCATTCATCGAAATGGCCCTCCAAGAAAAATATAGACAACATTCAATTCATACATGGAACCCCTTGAATGACTAGCTGGGATTGACATGGAATTGCCTAATCTGTGTTTAACCTTTACTGTCATTAGGTTATGAAATATGATGTCAGCAATAGCAAGTAAGCATGGATGACCAAACATTGACTTGTAATAATATTGATCCCCACTTGGAGTAGGGTGAAGTTGCCCCCAGACACTGATCAAGGTCAATTTAGCTTTTTCAACCAAATGGTTTAGGTTACAATTTAAGGATGGTAAACTGATTCTAGATCTGTGAGTTTACTGCTCATGTATTGTAAGCTGGATGTACAGATAGTAGGGCACCATTCCTCCTCATCAGAGGTCAAAGTACATTTTCCATCTGCCCAGGAACAGCGTGGTTTCTCTTGGCACTGTGGGTAGGAGAGTCTGGCGTCCAATCACGGACATGCAGCTCAAACCGTCCCTCTAGTCCTACTTTGATGTCTAGGACTAGGTTTAGTCCTCTGTCTAAAACTGTGCTCAGGTTAAGCCAGGACTAGCTCTGGCAGCAACAGACACCAGAATGCAGAACGACAGACACATGAAAACGTTCACCTTTGCACTTTCACACCTCGTACACTTAACCCATAGATAGAAAGATAATAACACAAAAACCCATTTAGGGTGCAGCAAATATCCAGGCTTTTTGTGTCCTTGTATTTTTTTACACACACATATCACAACTCCTGTTTCTGAAGCAGTTTTTGTTTTTCACTGGTTTCATTTTTGAAATAGCTGACCACAACACACACAGGTATTATAAGTCCTCCACATTTTGAACACTGAGGTAAGAAGAATAAGCAGGATTACACATGTAGTAGTCTGTCTCCGACTCCCAACACACCCTTTCCAGGTCTTTCCTGAGAGCGCAGGTTTTCTTTGACATTCATCTCGTTGTTGTTGTTGTTGTTGTTTTGTTTGTAGCTGATGTTCTTGTAATAATTACTCCTTGTTAGTAGTGTCGTCCCTCAGGTGGGATTTAAGGTTCATTGTTTTGTCGTTTTCCAGCCTGCTTCTCTCGTTGGTTGTTCCTTGTTTCTCTGTGGACCTCTATCTGAGCAGAAGGAAGGAGGGATGACAGTTCCTCTCCTCTCTTAGGTTGCATAGTGGTCAAAACTCCCCAGGTACTCCAGGGCAGCCTGGTAGGAGAACTGGTACTCATCCTGAACAAAAATAAAGAATAGACAGATTTCTGTCTAGTGCAGTATATTGATAACTGACATGGACATGTAGCTAGTGTAGCTAGTGTAGCTAGTGAGGGGGTCTGCTATCTCTATGAATGAATGAAAAAAAAAAAATCTAGCAATATCTGTCCATTTCTCAACAAACCATTTTATAATTGGAGAGGTAATCGGTGTGTCTGGGAAGTCTACCTCCGTCTGCACAGTGGCAGGGCGTTGTGTCTGTGAAACCTACCTCCTTCTGCACCATGGCAGGGTGTTGTGTCTGTGAAGCCTACCTCCGTCTGCACCATGGCAGGGCGTTGTGTCTGTGAAACCTACCTCCTTCTGCCCCATGGCAGGGTGTTGTGTCTGTGAAGCCTACCTCTGTCTGCACCATGGCAGGGTGTTGTGTCTGTGAAGCACAGTGGCAGGGCGTTGTGTCTGTGAAGCCTACCTCCGTCTGCACCATGGCAGGGCGTTGTGTCTGTGAAGCCTACCTCCGTCTACCCCATGGCAGGGCGTTGTGTCTGTGAAGCCTACCTCCGTCTGCACCATAGCAGGGCGTTGTGTCTGTGAAGCCTACCTCCGTCTGCCCCATGGCAGGGCGTTGTGTCTGTGAAGCCTACCTCCGTCTGCCCCATGGCAGGGCGTGGTGTCTGTGAAGCCTACCTCCGTCTGTACCATAGCAGGGCGTTGTGTCCTCAGCATCTTCACTGTCTGGAAGATGTCCACAGCTCCCTCGTAACGCATCCTCTCCAGAACAATGCTCAGAGTGATGAAGACTCCAGTTCGCCCTACACCCGCACTGCACACACACACACACACACACACACACACACACACACACACACACACACACACACGCACACACACACACACACACACACACACGCGGGTCAAACAAATACCAGCTCTGAACTTACCAATATGTCAGCCAGACTACTATTTTGTATTTTATTTCACCTTTATTTAACCAGGTAAGCCAGTTGAGAACAAGTTCTAATTTACAACTGCGACCTGGCCAAGATAAAGCAAAGCAGTGCGACAAAAACAACAATACAGAGTTACACATAAACAAACATACAGTCAATAACACAATAGAAAAAGCTATGTACAGTGTGTGCAAATGTAGAAGATTAGGGAGGTAAGGCAATAAATAGGCCATAGAGAAAACGGATGGCACTGTGAAAGACTACATCCAGTTTGCTGAGTAGGGTGTTGGAGGCTATTTTGTAAATGACATCGCGGAAGTCAAGGTTCGATAGGATAGTCAGTTTTACGACGGTATGTTTGGCAGCATGAGTGAAGGATGCTTTGTTGCGAAATAGGAAGCCAATTCTAGATTACATTTTGGATTGGAGATGCTTCATGTGAGTCTGGAAGGAGAGTTTACAGTCTAACCAGACACCTAGGTATTTGTAGTTGTCCACATATTCTAAGTCAGAGCCGTCCAGAGGCAGCAATCAGTTGAAGAGCATGCATTTAGTTTTAAAAGCAGTTGGAGGCCACGGAAGGAGTGTTGTATGGCCTTGATGCTCGTTTGGAGGCTTGTTAACACAGTGTCCAAAGAAGGGCCAGATGTATGCAGAATGGTGTCGTCTGCGGAGAGGTGGATCAGAGAATCACAAGCAGCAAGAGCGACATCATTGATATATACAGAGAAAAGAGTCTGCCTGAGAATTGAACCCTGTGGCACCCCCATAGAGAATGTCAGAGGTCCGGACAACAGGCCCTCCGATTTGACACACTGAACTCTGTCTGACAAGTAGTTTGTGTTTCAGGCAAGGCAGTCATTTGAGAAACCAAGGCTATTGAGTCTGCCGATAAGAATGTGGTGATTGATAGAGTCGAAAAAGTTGGCCGGGTCGATGAAGACGGTTGCACAGTACTGTTTTTTATCGATGGCGGTTATGATATCGTTTAGGACCTTGAGCGTGGATGAGGTGCACCCATGACCAGCTCGGAAACCAGATTGCATAGTGGAGAAGGTTCGGTGTGATTCGAAATGGTTTGTGATCTGTTTGTTAACTTGGCTTTCAAAGATTTTAGAAAGGCAGGGCAGGATGGATATACAGTTGAAGTCGGAAGTTTACACACACTTAGGTTGTAGTCATTCAAACTTGTTTTTCAACCACTTCACAAATGTCTTGTTAACAAACTATAGTTTAGGCAAGTCGGTTAGGACATGTACTTTGTGAATGACACAAGTCGTTTTTCCAACAATTGTTTACAGACAGATTATTTCATTTATAATTCACTGTATCATAATTCCAGTGAATTAGAAGTTTACATACACTGAGTTGACTGTGCCTTTAAACAGCTTGGAAAATTCCAGAAAATTATGTCATGGCTTTAGAAGCTTCTGTTAGGATAATTGACATCATTTGAGTCAATTGGAGGTGTACCTGTGGATGCATTTCAAGGCCTACCTTCAAACTCTGTGCCTCTCTTCTTGACATCATGGGAAAATCAAAAGAAGTCAGCCAAGACCTCATAAAAACAATTGTAGACCTCCACAAGTCTGGTTCATCCTAGGGAGCAATTTCCAAACGCCTGAAGGTACCACCTTCATCTGTACAAACAATGGTACGCAAGTGTAAACATCATGGGATCATGCAACCGTCATACCACTCAGGAAGGAGACACGTTCTGTCTCCCAGAGATGAACGTACTTTGGTGCGAAAAGGGCAAATCAATCCCAGAACAACAGCAAAGAACCTTGTGAAGATGCTGGAGGAAACAGGTACAAACGTATCTATATCCACAGTAAAACGAGTCCTATATCGACATAACCTGAAAGGCCGCCCAGCAAGGAAGAAGCTACTGCTCCAAAACCGCCATAAAAAAAGCCAGACTACGGATTGCAACTGCACATGGGGACTAAGATCATACTTTCTGGAGTTATGTCCTCTGGTCTGATGAAACAAAAATATAACTGTTAACCATAATGACCATCGTTATGATTGGATTGAAGTTCAAGCTTGGTTGCAAATGAGTCTTCCAAATGGACAGTGACCCCAAGCATACTTCCAAAGTTGTGGCAAAATGGCTTAAGGACAACAAAGTCAAGGAATTGGAGTGGCCATCACAAAGCCCTGACCGCAATCCTCTAGAAAACGCCTGGCTACCCCTAGGCGTGTTAAGCATATCCCAGTTTAGGTCACCTAACAGTACGAACTCTGAAGATAGATGGGGGGCGATCAATTCACATATGGTGTCCAGGGCACAGCTGGGGGCTGGGTCTATAATAAGCGGTAACGGTGAGAGACTTGTTTCTGGAAAGGTGGATTTTTAAAAGTAGAAGCTGAAATTGATTGGGCACAGACCTGGATAGTATGACAGAGCTCTGCAGGCTATCTCTGCAGTAGATTGCAACTCCGCTGCCTTCGGCAGTTCTATCTTGTCGGAAAATGTAGTTGGGGATGGAAATTTCTGAATTTTTGGTGGCCTTCCTAAGCCAGGATTCAGACACGGCAAGGACATCAGGGTTGGTGGAGTGTGCTAAAGCAGTGAATAAAACAAACTTGGAGAGGAGGCTTCTGATGTTAACATGCATGAAACCAATGCTTTTACGGTTACAGAAGTCAACAAATGAGAGCACCTGGGGAATAGGAGTGGTGCTGGGGGCTGCAATAATAACTAACCAAAACAGCAGAAGACAAGGCATATTATTAACATTAGAGAGAGGCATGTGTAGCCGAGTGATCATAGGGTCCAATGAGCAGCAACAGGTGCATCAGGGAGCCGTTCAGTAGTCGCTACTACGCTAGGCGAGCTGGAGAAACGGCAATTCTGACAGCTAGAGGGCCAGAGATAGCAGATGTCGCAATGGAAGAGCCTGTTGAAACCACCTCGGACGATTACGTCGGCAGACCAGTCGTGATGGATCGGCAGGGCTATGTGTCGGCAATAAAGGGTCCTGGCCAATTGGCAAAAGAGGTATTGTAGCCCAATTAGATGGTAGACCTCTTCGGTTAGCTGGAAGATGGGCCTAGCTCAAGGCTAGCTCAAGACTAACTGGTGCTTGCTTTGGGACAGAGGCGTTAGCCAGCAGTAGCCACTCAAATGCAGCTAGCTAGCTGCGATGATCCGGTGTAATGGACCAGGGCTTGTGGCAAGAATCTGGTGATGAGGTAGAGAAAAAGTTGTCCGATATGCTCTGGGTTGATATCGCGCTGGGCAGACTGGCAGGTATTGACCGAGCTGAAGCTGGCTGGTTTCCAAGTTAACGGTGAAGACCGCTAGCAGTGGCTAACTGACTACTAGCTACTAGCTAGTTAGCTGGCTAACTTCTGATTGGGGTTCCGATTCTAAAGTATAAAATAGCAGATCCATACAACATTGGGTGAGGCGGGTTGCAGGAAAGTATATTCAGTTTGTAGATGGAAAGTGAGATTAAAATAAATACAAAATATTCGACGAGGAAAACGACTATGCACAAGACGGGACAAGAGAAATACACATCCGACTGCTACGCCATCTTGGAAAATCTTTATACAGCAGTAATGGGGAATAACAGATGTGTGAAGTCTATACGGGCAATGCATGGTTAATCAAAACCTATAGCTATTACCTGCAATGGACACTGATTGGGCCGTCCTGACCAAACTGCTCCTTGGTTTTGTGCACCTGGCCAATGAAGTCGATGAAGCCCTCTCCAGATTTCGGAACTCCCTGCTCTGGCCAATCAGTGAACTGAAACTGACGAACTGTCCGCGATTGGCCATCCTGATGGGAGAGTGGAAGGAAGAAGAAGTGACATACACCCTTCCTTCCTCCTTATTTTTACCAGTAAACACTGCTCTCTGTACGTGATTGGAAAAGTGAATGCAAGATTTCCCTCCTACTGCTTTTACCAATCAAACTATTCTACTATCTATTCAGACAGAGTTCTGTTTTCTAGTAAGGTTGCAGGTCTGGTTCTGGTTTTTGACCACCTACCCTCCTCATCTTCTCTCTCTGATCTATGTGTGTATAAATCCTGTCTGCCTGGCTCTGGAGCCTGTCTGTCTGTAGCCAATTACATATTTTCTCTGCTCAGACAACCTGACTCCACAGAGATCAATACAACATCTGTTAATGGGCCGTCAGGAAAGGCTTATCAACACACACACACACACACACACACACACACACACACACACACACACACACACACACACACACACACACACACACACACACACACACACACACACACACACACACACACACACACACAGAGAGAGAGAGGAGGGCAAGCATGCACACACACACACACACACACACACACACACACACACACACACACACACACACACACACACACACACACACACACACACACACACACACACAGAGGAGGGCAAGCATGCACACACACACACACACACACACACACACGTTCAGGGCGTTAGGAGAGGACAGGGTTGACTAGAGTCATCTACGGTGGGTCGATTGAACATGCTAGCTACCAGGGCCCTCACAAACTCCCCTGATAGATGGACAATAAGGGGGAGAGGTGACTGATTACAATATAAAACACCCTACAAAGGGGATAAGTAATTCGCAGTTACATTTACAACACACACACAAGCATAAATAGTCACGCGTCATTGACCTTGACTTGTCTGAGGAGGATAGAGAGTATTGTGGAAATGTTGCACACACAAAAACACTCTCACACACTCAGACTCACACACACACTCACCCTTGCGTCAGTGACTTTGAACTCTCTGAGGATGTACTGGGGCATGTTGTATTCAGCCATGGGATCCACTACAAAGTACTGGTACCTGGCTGAACGCTCCGCAGGCCAGTACTGATGGCACTTCTCCTGTAGAGACACACAAAGGAACAGAGATGGCACGTGTGTGCGTGTATGTGTGTGAGTAGGTGGGTGCTTGCGTGCATGTGTGTGCGTAACCTTACCCGTCCCATCTCTCTCAGTTTAGTGAGCATGACAACGATGGTAGAGTTGTGTTCCCACAGCATTCTCCAGAAGTCTTCTGTGGTCTCAGCCAGTGGACCCTGGGTGGCGATGTAACCTCTCTGCTGCCTATAAAGATAAAACTAGCAAGTTTAACATAGCTTATCAGACCTGGTCCAAGTCAAGATGGTGGACAGTTTGAGGCACAGATTAAACTTCCTAGGGTTTTATATCTATGCAAAAGCAATTTAGTAATGGAACAGTGTCTTGAATTGGGATGTCTATTCTACTATTTCTATTTCTATGGTTGAGACGTACCTGTATCCATCGATGTAGCTGGCGTTGATGTAGTCTGAGCCCTCCAGGCCTCTGATTGGCTGCAGACAGACACGGGTGGTCTCGTAGGGCATGATGTTGACCAGGCGGTTCTTGAACTTGTTACACGGCAGGTTGGCACTGACAAACCGAGACGTGTGGGCTTTTGTGTTGGCCAGACGCTGAAGGAGAGAGAGGAAAGTAGAGAGGGAGAGATACAGAGAGGATTGCTTTTTGAAGCATTGTACTACACCAAAACCAATTTTAATTCCAAATTACCAAGTATTTCTGATTGTGAACCTATTTCTGACTGGCATATCTCTGTATTTGAACTATATTTCTACATGTCTCTATTCTATCCACTATATTTCTATGCTACTGTGTTGATATGTTCACCTTGAATTCCAGCTCCATGCCGGTGACGTGCTCTCCATTCTCCACCTGGCCCAGCTTCTGCATGTAGGAGAACAGGCTCCTGGCCGCCACCTCCGTGTTCCCACAAGCCACTGCTTCCAGCAGCGCCTCGTGGATGAAGCCGTACTGGTCCTCCGTCTGCACCATGTAGTTCCGCTGGGACCTCATCAGGGTCACGTGACCGTAGACGTCGGCCGTGCGCTCGTGTCTGATTCTCTCCAGCATGGCGTCGATCACGATGAAGCAGCCGGTGCGGCCCACGCCCGCACTGAGAGAGAGAAACAGGGGGGGGGGTCTGAGCTATCAGTGGTCATTCGTCAGGACAGCCTGTCATATATGGCTGACTGGATCCAGGGTGCGCGTGTGTGTGTCTGTGTGTGTGTGTGTGTGTGTGTGTGTGTGTGTGTGCGCGCGCGCGTGTGTGTGTGTGTGTGTGTGTGAGTGTGTGTGTGCGTGCGTGTCGCAGGTGTGTGGTATATGTGTGTGTGGGTATATGTGTGCTTGTGTGTCCTCCTACCTGCAGTGTGCGATGACAGGACCTGCGTCAGGGGGGTTGCAGGCTTTAACCCTGCGTAGGAAGGCAAGGAACGGGGTGGGGTACTCTGGTACTCCGTGGTCCGGCCAGGCAGTGAACTGGAACTGACGCACCTCCCTCCGTTCACTACTACCACTCTGAGAGAAGGGAGAGGAGAGCATTATTAGTGCCATCACCATTACTACTGTATGAGACACAGCAGAAGGGAGAGAGGGGTACTTTCAGAAACCAAACAAAATAATCTGTGTTCTCCCCATGTACTTGATAATTATTATGCTTCCAAACATTACATAATATATGAATTGACATGCACTGTATTTGGAAAGTATTCTGACTCCTTCCCCTTTTCTACATTTTGTGACGTTACAGCGTTACTCTAAATGGATTAAATACATGTTTTCACTCATCAATCTACACACAATACCTCATAATGACAAAGAGAAAACACGTTTTCAGATTTTTTGGCACATTAATTACAAATAAAAAACAAAAATACCTTATTTACATACAGTTGAAGTCGGAAGATTACATACACCTTAGCCAAATACATTTCCTGATATTTAATCCAAGTAAAAATTCCCTGTTTTAGGTCAGTTAGGATCATCACTTTATTTTAAGAATGTCTGAATAATACTAGAGATAATTATTTATTTCAGCTTTTATATCTTTCATCACATTCCCAGTGGGTCAGAAGTTTACATACTCAATTAGTATTTGGTAGCATTGCCTTTGAATTGTTTAACTTGGGTCAAATGTTTTGGGTAGCCTTCCACAAGTGAGTCAGGTTTGTAGGCCTCCTTGCTCGCACACAATTTTTCAGTTCTGTCCTACATATGTTCTATACGATTGAGGTCAGGGCTTTGTGATGGCCACTCCAATACCTTAACTTTGTTTTCCTTAAGCCATTTTGCCACAACTTTGGAAGTGTGCTTGTCCAGTATCATTGTCCATTTGGAAGACCCATTTGCAACCAAGCTTTAACTTGCTGACTGATGTCTTGAGATGTTGCTTCAATATATCCACATAATTTTCCTTTCCTCATGATGCCATCTATTTTGTGAAGTGCACCAGTGCAGCAAAGCACCCCCACAACATGATGTTGCTACCTCTGTGCTTCACGGTTGGGATGGTGTTATTCGGCTTGCAAGCCTCCCCCTTTTTCCTCCAAGCATAACGATGGTCATTATGGCTAAACAGTTCTTTTTGTTTCATCAGACCAGAGGACATTACTCCAAAAAGTACGATCTTTGTCCCCATGTGCAGTTGCAAACCGTAGTCTGCTTTTTTATGGCGGTTTTTGGAGCAGTGTCTTCTTCCTTACTGAGCGGCCATTCAGGTTATGTTGATATAGGACTCGTTTTACTGTGGATATAGATACATTTGTACCTGTTTCCTCCAGCATCTTCACAAGCTCGTTTGCTGTTGTTCTGGGATTGATTTGCACTTTTCGCACCAAAGTACGTTCGTCTCTAGGAGACATAACTGAGCGGTATGATGGCTGCGTGGTCCCATGGTGTTTATACTTGCGTACTATTGTTTGTACAGATGAACGTGGTACCTTCAGGAGTTTTGGGATGAACCAGACTTGTGGGGGTCTACAATTTTTGTTCTGAGGTCTTGTCTGATTTCTTTTGATTTTCCCATGATGTCAAGCAAAGAGGCACTGAGTTTGAAGGTAGGCCTTGAAATACATCCACAGGTACACCTTCAATTGACTCAAATGATGTAAATTAGCCTATCAGAAGCTTCTAAAGCCATGACATCGTTTTCTAGAATTTTCCAAACTGTTTAAAGGCACAGTCAACTCAGTGTATGTAAACTTCTGACCCACTGGAATTGTGATACTGTCAATTATAAGTGAAATAATCTGTATGTAAACAATTTTTGGAAAAATTACTTGTGTCATGCGCAAAGTAGATGTCCTAACCGACTTGCCAAAACTATAGTTTGTTAATAAGAAATTTGTGGAGTGGTTGAAAAACTAGTTTTAATAACTACAACCTAAATGTATCTAAACTTCCGACTTCAACTGTAAGTCTTCAGACTCTTTGCTATGAGACTCGAAATTGAGCTCAAGTGCATCCTGTTCCATTGATCATCCTTGAGATGTTTCTACAACTTGATTGGAGTCCACCTGTGGTAAATTCAATTGATTGGACATGGTTTTGTAAGGCACGCACCTGTCTATATAAGGTCCAATTGTTGAAGGAGCCTGAAGAACAGAATGGCCTCCACATTATTCTTAAATGGAAGAAGTTTGGAACCACCAAGACTCTTCCTATAGCTGGCCGCCCGGCCAAACTGAGCAATCGGGGGAGAAGGGCCTTGGACAGGGAGGTGACCAAGAACCCAATGGTCACTCTGACAGAGCTCCAGAGTTCCTCTGTGGAGATAGGAGAACCTTCCAGAATGACTCTGCAACACTTCACCAATCAGGCCTTTAATGTAGAGTGGCCAGACGGATGCCACTCCCCAGTAAAAAGCACATGACAGCCTGCTTGGAGTTTGCCAAAAGGCGCCTAGACGACTCTTAGACCACGACGAACAAGATTGTCTGGTCTGATGAAAACAAGATTAAACTCTTTGGCCTGAATGCCAAGTATCACATCTGGAATAAACCTGGCATCATGCCTACAGTGAAGCATGGTGGTGGCAGCATCATGCTGTGGGGATGTTTTTCAGGGGCAGGAACTGGGAGACTAGTCAGGATCGAGGGAAAGATAAATGGAGCAAAGTACAGAGAAATCCTTGATGAAAACCTGCTCCAGAGCACTTCAGGACCTCAGACTGGGGCGAAGGTTCAACTTCCAACAGGACAATGACCCTAAGCACACAGCCAAGACAACACAGGAGTGGCTTCGAGACAAGTCTCTGAATGTCCTTGAGTGGCCCAGCCAGAGCCCGGACTTGAACCCAATCAAACATCTCTGGAGAGACCTGGAAATAGTTGTGCAGCGCTGCTCCCCATCCAACCTGATAGAGTTTGAGAGGATCTGCAGAGAAAAATGGCGGAAACTCCCCAAATACAGGTGTGCCAAGCTTGTAGTGTCATACCCAAAAAGACTTGAGGCTGTAATCGCTGCCAGGTGCTTCAACAAATTACAGAGTAAAGGGTCTGAATACTTAGGTAATGTGATATATCAGTTTTTAGCTTTGTCATTATGGGGTATTTGTTTAAATTCATTAAATTCAAAATGTTTAAATTCATTTTAGAATAAGACACTAACATAAAAAAAAATTAAAAAGTAAAGGGGTCTGAATACTTTCCCAAATGCACTGTATGTACTCTATATTCATGACTGATATATTAATAATGTACCTCAAAGCACTTAAAAGTCAGCTGGCCTAGTTTCTGTGTGTTTTGAGACACTGCTTGGTAGGGCTCTAGTTCCTAGATTAGTACAATATTCAGGAAGTAGTGTGATTCTAACAGTGATAATCTCTCTGTAACAGTGCATCATGACAGGTTCAGGCTGAAATGCTGACTGGATAGAACCAATGCTCCATTAACTACAGTGTAATCACCTTCCCCTTTGCTCCCTGCTGTTTTCTCACAGGGTGACAGTCGAGATTTGAATTCAAATCCCTTCAAATTGTTTCTGGTTCATTAGCTGGCTGAGAGTGTAGAAGTGTCATGGGGCATGACAGTAAATTAATCAAGAGCAAATGGCGATGGATTTACCAAGATGAACAGAAGAATAGAAAGGGGGGAGTGGGAGAAGATAAACGAGAACAGGGGAGGTGAGGTGGAGTTTGTGTGTGTGTGTGTGTGTGTGTGTGTGTGTGTGTGTGCTTGAGTGCCTGTGCGCGTACGTGCATGCATGTGTGTGTGTACTGACCTTGTGCAGGGAGAAGGTGCGCACGCAGAAGGTGGCCAGTTCCATAGTGTCCAGTAGGGTGACCTGGGTCATCCCATAGGTCTCAGAACCACGGGTCGGCCAGTACTGGTCACACTTTACCTGCAGAAGGAAAAAAAAAACTTTCATCAGCATCATTGTTATCAAAATCATCCTTGTCAGTAATCTCATCATCAGCAGCAGAAGCTCATCTTCATCATCGTCTTCAATGTCGACGTTACCATCATCGTCATTGCCATTTTCATAGAAAAACATCTTCTGATAATCAAAAGAGACTAATCCATTAGCCTAATTGTCTTGACCTACTTAATTATCTAAATATGGCTCTGATGCTAAAATGACTGTCAGTTTCTTTCAATGGATGGCAGCAGATTACAGCTGATGACAGTACCCTATCATCCTCAGCGGATGACTCATGACTGTGACCTAAAAAGTGCCCTATAGTGGATGATAGCCTTCCAGTAACCTTCAGTGATTTACAGTATTGGATGATACTGAGTAGATGACAGTGCCCTACAGTGGACGACAGAGCCCTTCTGACCTACAGCAGGGAATGACAGCACCCTTCAATAGTGGATGACACGAGTGGATGACTGCACATTACAATGCATGACAGAGCCCTAGTCCCATTCAAAGTGGCTGAGTGTTGCCCTACAGTACACTCTTTGAAAAGAAGGTGCTACCTGGTACCAAAAAGAGTTCTCCTATGGGGACAAACAAAGAACCCTTATTCTCTAAGCGATTGGATGAGTGTTGCCCTGTCCCTCCCCCTCTCACCCGTGACTTCTCTTCCAGGCGAGTCATCATGACCACGGAGGCTGCTCTCTGTTCCCACACCATCCTCCAGAAGTCCCCAAACGTCTCCGCCAGCGGGCCCTGTGTGGCAATGTAGGCATTCTGCTTCCTGTAGCCGTCAATGTAGTTAGCATTGATGTAGTCACTACCCAGGATACCTGAATATGGAGAGGGTGAATGAGGGAGAGAGGAGAGCTGTTGAGATTTCTATTCACTTCAATTTCTATTCCTTTTAGTCAAGGACTATGCTTTTTCTGGGTCTGTCCATGTACCTGGGTCTGTTCGTATCTGGGAACAGATGTCGATTTATCAATCAGATGTCGATTTATCAATCAGATTTTTATCTATCAAACAATATCAGACATGTTATTCATAATTTACAATGATTTCATGTCTTACGAGTGAGGCCATCATCTCTAAAGCTGTACACTGTACCCAGAGGCGTCATGCCCATAAGGGGCACAGGGGCACATGCCCCCTCAGATGAGTCCTGTATAATTTTTTTGAAATATATTTTTTTGAAATAATTGTATAATTTTTGGGTTACAATGTTTTGTTTCTGTTTCTCTGTAATACTACTAGCCACCTAGCAAATTTATGAAGTTGGCTTTAGCCCAATCATCTAAGCTCATAACTAGCTACCAAGAAGTAATTTCAGACTATCAATCAAGTTAGAGTAGCTAGCTTATCTAAATATCTTGCTGGCATGCCTGCTGGCAAGGTTGGCAGAATTTAGAAAAGCAAAATGTACTAAATAAGACATTTCTTTCAATCCATTCCTTTCAATCCTTTACCCAGATTTGAGCAAAGATCCAGAGAAGCATACAGTATTTAGTTAAAAAAAATAACCACCAGTTTGGAGTATACAGACAGCTCAAGAGGTATGCTTAGATAGGCAGAAAAATAAACATATTTTTATATGGAATGAAGCATAATGAAAAATTATCCAACTTACCATACCCCTTACCCCCCCCCCCCCCCCCCCCCCCCAGCCATCCTCACATACTTTGTGCCCACTCAGCTTTTTGGGGTGCATGTACCTGGACTTGAACCCTCTATTGGAGCGAGGACAACGCGAGTGTGATCGTAGGCGATGACGTTAGCATAGCGGTTCTTGGGCTTGTTCACCTCCAGGTTGGAGTGCTCCCAGGTAAACTGCTGACCAGGGTCAATGGACTGGAGAGACCAGGAAACAGAGATGAAGAGTTACAGGATTTCCACATCGGTTGCATTTTTTTCTCCTAATTTATAGTTGATGGCATCTAAAATCTAATTGAGAGCACCGATTAAGTAGAATTTATGAAAATGCTATGATGAAGATCAAGGAGTATAGGATAGGATACCATCTTAGTTTGCAAGAGGCAATTGGTACACTTTGAGGAATAACCCTATCCCTAGGTACTGTATAGTATTGTATGTAAGAGTGATGTTCATCCGTTCCTCCATGCTGCATCTCTCACCTCGTACTCCTGAGACAGACGCAGGTTGTCGTTGGCCTTGAGCAGCTCTGTGTGTTCAGCCAGCTCTGTGATGGGGATAGGAGGGTGGCTCATCATACCTACAGGACAGGGACAAGGGTTAAATGTAGGAGGTCAGACGTCAAGGGCCATTATGAGGGCTCTCTGTGTGACTTAGCGGGTTTCGAACCCAGTTTGTCAGTGCGACTCAAGACTGAGTTAAGCTCAATCCTGCATAGGCATTAGCCTTGGAAGCTTACACAAGACTGAGGGGCAGACTCAGTGATTTGGAGGCCCTAAGCAGAGGCCAGTCTAAAGCCCCCCCCCCCCCCTTTTATAGTAAATACAGTGGGGAGAACAAGTATTTGATACACTGCCAATTTTGCAGGTTTTCCTACTTACAAAGCATGTAGAGGTCTGTGATTTTTATCATAGGTACACTTCAACTGTGAGAGACGGAATCTAAAACAAACATCCATAAAATCACATTGTATGATTTTTAAGTAATTCATTAGCATTTTATTGCATGACATGAGTATTTGATCACCTACCAACCAGTAAGAATTCCGGCTCTCACAGACCTGTTAGTTTTTCTTTAAGAAGCCCTCCTGTTCTCCACTCATTACCTGTATTAACTGCACCTGTTTGAACTCGTTACCTGTATAAAAGACACCTGTCCACACACTCAATCAAACAGACTCCAACCTCTCCACAATGGCCAAGACCAGAGAGCTGTGTAAGTACATCAGGGTTAAATTGTAGACCTGCCAAGGCTGGGATAGGCTACAGGACAATAGGCAAGCAGCTTGGTGAGCTTGGCAATTATTAGAAAATGTAAGAAGTTCAAGATGATGGTCAATCACCCTCGGTCTGGGGCTCCACGCAAGATCTCACCTTGTGGGGCATCAATGATCATGAGGAAGGTGAGGGATCAGCCCAGAAGTACACGGTAGGACCTGGTCAATGACCTGAAGAGTGCTGGGACCACAGTCTCAAAGAAAACCATTAGTAACACACTACGCCGTCATGGATTAAAATCCTGCAGCGCACGCAAGGTCCCCCTGCTCAAGCCAGCGCATGTCCAGGCCCGTCTGAAGTTTGCCAATGACCATCTGGATGATCCAGGGGAGGAATGGGAGAAGGTCATGTGGCCTGGTGAGACAAAATAGAGCTTTTTGGTCTAAACTCCACTCGCCGTGTTTGGAGGAAGAAGAAGGATGAGTACAACCCCAAGAACACCATCCCAACCGTGAAGCATGGAGGTGGAAACATCATTCTTTGGGGATGCTTTTCTGCAAAGGGGACAGGACGACTGTACCGTATTGAGGGGAGGATGGATGGGGCCATGTATCGCGAGATCTTGGCCAACAACCTCCTTCCCTCAGTAAGAGCATTGAAGATGGGTCGTGGCTGGGTCTTCCAGCATGACAACGACCCGAAACACACAGCCAGGGCAACTAAGGAGTGGCTCCGTAAGAAGCATCTCCAGGTCCTGGAGTGGCCTAGCCATTCTCCAGACCTGAACCCAATAGAAAATCTTTGGAGAGAGCTGAAAGTCTGTATTGCCCAGGGACAGCCCCTAAACCTGAAGGATCTGGAGAAGGTCTGTATGGAGGAGTGGGCAAAAATCCCTACTGCAGTGTGTGCAAACCTGGTCAAGAACTGTACCAAATATTAAGTTATGCAATAAAATGCAAATTAATTACTTAAAAATCATACAATGTGATTTTCTGGATTTTTGTTTTAGATTCCGTCTCTCACAGTTGAAGTATACCTATGATAAAAATTACAGACCTCTACATGCTTTGTAAGTAGGAAACACTGCTGATTTTGCAGGTTATCAAATACTTGTTCTCCCCACTGTATATGCAATTTAACTGTAAAAATATATGCCCTTTTAATGTGCCATGAACACAACCAGAACACAACATTTTCATCTGATTATTAAAAACGATCACTTCAAAAAGTAGGTTACCTTCGCACATTCATCCAAACAGTGCTCTGTGCACCCGCCAACTGCCTTAAATTAGCAAGTGGCTGAACCTCTCTCACCGGAGAAAACATCCGAGCTAGCGAAACAGCACCACTCTGTCTTACCACATGTACAACATTTATCTGATGCTGTCTGGCCAAAAAGAGTATGTCATGCCATAATACATGGCAGTATTTTAACCAGCAGCAGCACCTGTCTTTTTACTAAAGAAATGCTATTGCATCTCGCTAGATGTATGTAGGAAGTATGTTTTTTGAAGTTTCTGTCAAAAAAACAACAAAAAAATGACAGTGGAATTACCCGTATACCTTTTACATGGAAATGCCCTATTGACTTCACATAAATGTTTTGGCCCAGTACCATGTTACCTTCAGATGACGGTTGTAGAGCAAAACCAAGAACGCCATCATGTTCGTGAGTCTCATCTTTCCATAGAAGGTTCATATTAGTGTGTAGCCCAAAACCGTACAGATTTTTCTGTGAGAAGATCAATTTCTGGGATGTCTCCTGGTCTGACAAACACCGCTAAATCTGGGCCACCTTCCACCGCAGACGCTGATATCTCTGTGATAACCAGAAAGACTTTGATGGGGATGTTTAAATGTATTATTATGAAGCCTCTTGGTTATGTGAGGCCCGAGGCAGTTGCCTCCTCTGCATAATGGTAAGTCTACCAGTGACAAGACTGCATAGAGTACACCTACACACACCACTCTGTCATTGCACAAGATTAATTACAGGTTCTTTGTTAGATGGCAAAATACAATTACAGAGTAAAAAAAAAAAATGCATATTACACGAATAGCACAATGGAGAATCAATATTAATCCACTTAAAAGATACAAAGTCTGCGATTCGGTTGGTTTGGAAATGTTTTCCTTTGATATGGAAATTACTTTTCTGAGCGATTAGGAGCGCAAGCGATGATTCAGAGAAAAAAAAAAGAAAAAAAAAAGACAGAGTGTTAATTAGGCCGAACGGCACCCTGAGTATCTCCACGCACACAGTGGGTGGTAATGGTGTGGAGGTCGAGTGTTAGCCCCCATACAATGTAAAACACTGTCAGATGTAGGGGAGAGTGCTATACAATATCATTCAATATCATCATGCACCATGAGCAGTGTTGCAAACTATAGGCCTAATTGTAAGAAAACAATCTGTTAAAGCAAATATCAAACAGATGAATTACATTGAACAACACCTGTGTGGCATGAATAATGTTAATATTGCCACAAATAACCTAATTATACAATATACTGTATATTTTACACAATAACATCCTCCTCATTCTCATCTAAGTTCCTTCTGTGAGGGGGAAGCAGTATCTCGTAGTACAGAGGGTAACAGGAAGTGGCGGAGGCGTAGCCTGGGGGATTTAACACCAGAGCAGCTGGAGGTGGGACTCACAGAGGGTGTGGAGGCGGAGTGGGTCTGCCTTGTCTGGCCACGCTAGGAAAAGCGGAAGATCTACACCACGCATTCTAGACAGAAATATAATTCTATTAGCTAAAAATAACTTTAACTCTCACCTTTCATCTTTTCAAGAACAAATAGGTCATGTAAGTGTTTTTCAGTTCTGACAGTGGTGACACCTCTGTCCTCTCTGGCATGGCTATCTAGCGCCTGCCAGGTGGGACTGTGGGCGGTCGGGCAGACACTGAGACGGTTACAGTGTTTGGGCAGAGTGCCGTGCCGCCCGTTGCACAGGTATGACTCACGGACGATGACTCATCTTAACTGTACTAACCTGGAGGACAGCCATTTTGATCTCAGAAGGAAATGAAACCCTGGTGGAAGCTTCAGAGGGTTATAAAACCTGACCCTGTGTGGTGTGTTTTCTGTGGTAACTTTCTACACTTGAAATGCACTTTGTTCTTTATTGCAGTTCCTCCCACCATATAAATTCAGCAACTTTTCTTTCTTTTATCAAGAACAAATGTGCTATCGAAAAATGTGTGTGTGTGTGTGTGTGTGTGTGTGTGTGTGTGCATGTGTGCATGCGTTTGTCTGTGCATACCAGGGGTCTGGAAGTTGATGCGTCTCATCTCGACGGGGTCTGTGGGGTGGTGGGCCATCATCTCAGCGTTACCCAGAAGGCTCTTGGTGCCTGGCTCAGAGTCCTTCCTCTTACTGCTCAGGGACCAGGGAGACGGAACACAACAGGACAATCACCAGACAAGAGACAGACCAGAGAGAGTAGAGGCGTTAGAGGTCATGACTGACCTAACAGTATTCACCACAATATATTGGTTCAATGAACACAAGTTTTAAATACTTTAGACTGTATTATTTCTATAAATTGCTGCACTGCCAATTAGGCATTTGAATTGACACTGTATCATTTGTCCTTAGAGATCTAAATATGTCACCAACACAATATACCAAGTAATTAGTATGGCCGACACTCACCTGTCTGGCTTGCTGCTTCCGAAACAGGAGCGAGCGAGGGAGTGAATAATGAAAAGAGGAATGTGATACATTTGTATTCAAAAGCTTGATGGCTGGGTTACTAAGGATGACATATCTCTTTGGCTGGGTCAGTCTAGCTGCCCTTACAATCTTGTCCCTTGTTTCTATGCCTGTTAATATGCCAGTATACTGTGTAAGTTGAAACAGACACATTTCAATGGCTGCCATGTGATAGAACCATACCGTATGTGTTAGCGAGGTATAGCGCGTTAGAATGTTAGAGACGAATAGCATATTGTCATGTTTGCTGGTTATAGCAAAGCAAGCAAGCTGATTTGAGTGTGTTATACTTGTTAGATATACAACCCCTGTGTAAGTTCAGTGCTCCCTCCCCGGGTCTCACTCACTTCTTGTAGAGCAGGATGGCGATGACGATGCAGATGATGAAGACCACGGCCAGGACGGGTCCCACCACCCAGATCAGACCGTCCCCTGCGTCCAGGGGCTGGGGGTCTGAGTCGGGGGCTATCACTGGGTCTGTGTAGGGGCTGGCCCCGTACATCTTCTACAATACACAAACAGAGCACATTGAGGAATACATATCGCACGAGGGGAAATGAACATTATTGCCTTTTCATTCTCCATTCGTCGAGTGATGTACTGTATATTTCATTGCCTTAACAGTGTTGTTCATGGCCATGCCAAAGTAGCTTGTCTTTTGAGAATGAGGGAGAAGACGTGACTATGTGAGAGAGATACACACTGTCCTACAATACCTATATGCAATCACACAAAAACAAAACAAACCAAAAAAATCCTCATTGGATTTCCCCGTACCCCTGTGGTGCCGTTGAGTTCTGCCAGGATGAAGAACACGTACTCCTGTCCCGGTTCTAGAGCGCGGTTCTCAAAGCCTCCGTAGTCCAGCTGGTCCCCCAAAGTGAAGAAGGCTGGCAGGGTATCAGGGGTGAAGCGGGCAGTGATGTAGGCTCGACGCAGGTCAACCTGTTTTTGCTGTCTAGAGTCCCTCTGTCTTTGACTGATGTCCAACAACTGGGAAGGAGAGGAAGAGAAAGAGAGATGGATGTTATTGATACGTTTTTTTTATTTTTTTATGTAAACATTAAGAAACCAAATCTAAAAGAGCAAAGGTTCTCAGAGAGAGGACCAGCCATGTCATGTGTTCCCAAATGGGTTGCCATAGCTCTCACCTCCTCCAGGTCCATCTCGTCTGGGCTCTTGAGATGCCTGATGACCCCCCTTGCCCTCCTCAGTGGAACTACCACCACATAAATGTTCCTAGAGGGAGACACAACCAACACACAGGACATCAGAAAATATTGCAAATTCTAAACACCATTAAAATCAGTTAGATATAGATAGAAATCCAGGTAGGCCTTTACTTGACAGGGCTGCGGTTCTCCAGTGAAGGCAGAATGATGGTGATGGTGGTCTCCGTGTCCCGGGTGTGGTCTATCTCCGGACGACGGATGCCGATTAGTGGAGACGTCTTGGCTAGGATGCGGTGCCTCAGCCGGCCCATGTTGCCCTCGGGGGAGGTGATCTTGAAGTCATAGTCGGTATCGGGCTGCAGGTTGGGGATCACTGCTTTCCTCAGCCTGGCATCCACCTCCATCTTCTGATGATTATACTCCACCTGGGAGGAATGGGATAGGGGTATTTTACGGCTAAGATCATACTGTACATACGTTATATACACACGCAGCGACATACACACTCATGCACGCACAATTGTGTTTACGCACACATGCACACAGACACACACACACACACAAACAGATGTTTATGCATGCATGCACACGCGCGCACACACGCGCACACACTCACAGTAAAGTGGTATGGGTAGGGGCTGTCGGGGAACTCCCAGGTCAGCAGAACACTCGTCTTGGTCGCCAGGTTCACTGAGAAGTTCCTCGGGACATCTGATTGGAAGATGGAGAACAGACAAATGATCAGTTGAGGTGTAGTCCGCCCTATTCACATGTCTCAACGGTCCACAACCCTTTGTGGAGAGGCTACCAACCCATTCTAGTAGGTTCTATAACAAAGGATCCCAATTCCTAAAATAAGATGAAGAAGGACACGACAGTGATGTCATACATCTCAACATTCTTTAGGAAGTATGTATATGGGCACTGGGTACCAACTAAGAGTGAATAGAATTGAAGAATAGAAGAGATAAGAACCGTTGGCTCCTGTGTGCACTGTACTTCCTCTTTACTATGACATCATCTGCCTAATCCTACTTTATCTCATTCTAGCCTAACTCGCTCTGGTAGATTTCCCGGAACAGAACACACAGAATATGTAACTTCGAAATAACTATATTCTCAAAGGGTTATGGGGTCGCTGTGAAGGGAATGAGGGGAGGTTAGACGTACATCATTCTCCTGTAAGATACATATAGACACAGTCAAGGCAGGGTCAATCTAGACTGCCCTGTGCCAATCAACCTCTCCACTCCTCCGTTTCCACCCTGTAGACCTGTGAGTGGGTGTCTGTGTGAGTGACGGGGTAGAAGCATGTCTTTAGACTGATCTGAATTCAAGTTAGTGGGAACGATAGATGAAGGTTTGGAGGAGGAGGAGGTGAAGAGGTGGATTGATTGATCAGAATGAGGAGTGGAGGGTGAGAAACAGAACTGAAGAATGTGTGTGTTTAGTGGTTTAGTGCCTGCTGGGAGTGTTAGGGTTAAAAAACACACCAACGACATGTCAACAAAGGTTGGAATAGGTTCAGTCAATCCAAAAGGAGGTGAGGGATTGACTGATGTAAAAGCTTACCTTTAGATACCAACCATGTGTCTAAACTAAAGCCTCGTTCAGCCAATGAGCCAAGACTCAACACTTACCTCACAGTTCACAACCAACCCGGCTTTTCTGCTGACTTTTACCTGTGGGTGTGTGAGAGTGTTCTCCATACATTCATTCCTGTGGCATTCAGTCCATTTTCCTTGGAGGTGAGGGGTAGGTGAGGGAGGAGGTGGTGGGTGTGGGTGGTTGGAGGAGACTGGGATTTTCCAGTGGACTTTGTAGTTTTCAACCACTCTGTGGATGAAAGTCACTCCTTAGAACTGGCCCAGAGTCAGCTTTGCATTTTGGACTATGATATTCAAGGTTCAGATTAAGGCAGACAACTATGACTCTAGACCAGTGCTTAGAGTGAATAAGGGGGTTTCTCCTGAGCCCTGTGCACAGGCCCCAGGCCAGCCCTACCTGTCTCGAAAGTCATTGTGCGATACAGCAGCGGGGGACTGAAGGGGCCGGGACCTACGCTGGTGTGAGCACACATCTGCACCTCGTACCCAGTGCTGTGATTCAGGCCCAGGATGGTGTAGCTGGACTCACTGGCTGGGAGCGTGATCTGGCGAGGAGGACCGAGAGGGTCAATGCCCATAGGGTCAAGACCCCCCTCTTCCCGGTAAGCTACTGTGTATTCAGTGATCACGCCGTTTCGCTCGCTTGGCACAGGGGGTAGCCAGGAGAACTGGAGTGAACAGCAGGTGGCATTAATGGATTCCAAGATTTGGGGGTACCCCCTGGGTGGGTACTCGGGCATCTCGAGTTCCTCCCACGACTCATCTCCATACCCCGACCGGCTTTTGGCAGAAAGAGTAACGACATAGGTCAAACCTGGAATTACGTCTGTGAGCGTGTACATTCGCTCCCTGGACGAAAACTCCACTATAGTGTCCGGAGTGGCATTCTTCAGCCCAAACTGTAGCCGGTAACCCTGGATCTGAATTTCAGACCCTTTGGCACCTGAACCTGAGTCTGACCCCCTTGAAGGGGGCCCCCATCTCACCACCACGGAGGACTCAGATCCCGGACGCACTGACAGGGAGGGGGCACCAGGCACTGCAGACAAGAGCAGGAAGGACAGGCACAAACATGTCAGTTAGGCATTGTACGTTTAATACATGAATATACTGTATAATATGTGTAATATGCTATTGTAGCCTGGGTGTATTGTGTGTGTATTATGGGTGTGTGCATTTTTAAGTGATCTCATCCTTTTTTGAGTGTGTGTGTGATGCTCACCAATCCCCAGTGTCTGCACCACCCTGGCTTTACTGTGTGTTCCGTCCCCTTTAGTGGTGTAAGCAGCCACAGACACAGAGTAAGAGGTCTCTGGCTTAAGACCCCCCACAATCATCTCCTACAGGGTAACACACACACACACACTTTTCAGCTAAACCTCTATAAAACCTCTCTCTCTCTTCTTCCCTCCCGTCTCCGTTCCTGCCTACCCCTTCCTTTCTTCTTGTCCTATCTCCACTAAAACATCAATGAGCATGAACTTACTCTGCCCTATTACTTTCACATAGAGACATGTTACAAACTGGCTGTCTCTCAGATACAAGGCATCTCCTAATGAGGGTTTCATAACTTCCTTATGCAACATACCACATAAGGTTCAGTTTAATACTGACAGAATGAGCCATACTCACGTATTCAGTAAAGTCATCCTCCACAAACTGATCCCACGGGAAGACGCGGAGGGGAGAGAAAGAGAGGGAAGAGAGAGAGAGAGAGGAGTGAATGAGTCAAGAGAGGAGATTAGATATAGGAGGAGGAAATAAGAGCGTAGGGGGAAGTCATTTTAACTACAAAGTCTCAAAGTGAGATAAATGTAAGGCGAACAATTTGCTTCACTTTAGCGCTACAAACCTGACGTGATCTGCAGAGGTGTGACAGCTGGCAAAGGTGTACGTTATCCTTTTAAGTGTGCACTTCACTGTTGCGAAGATACTCCAATTAAATATTTTAAAGATAGTAATAGTAAGATTAGTGATGACATCACCTGGCTGTCGTCCAATAGCAGGTCTTTGATCCGGGGAAGGGTGCGTGATGAGCCGCTCTCCACGTGAGCATAGTGCACCTGGTAACCACGGATCTGGCCTTGGCGTTGCCTTGCCAACACAGATCGCCAGGTGACCCTGAGGGCCGTGGAGTTGAAGGGCTGGACCTCCACCTGCCGAGGGGCCGCACCCGGGACTGAGGAACACACACAAATCCAATTGTATTTGTCACATGCGCCGAATACAACCTTAGAGTGAAATGCTTACTTAAAAGCCCTTAACCAACAATGCTTTAAAAAGTTCTAAGAAAAACAAGTGTTAGGTAGAAAAAAACACATAAGTAAAAAATATAAAGTAAAAGTGACTTGAAGGCCAGAATCCCCGAGTCTCCTCTTCACTGTTGACGTTGAGACTGGTGTTTTGAGGGTACTATTTAATGAAGCTGCCAGTTGAGGACTTGTGAGTCTGTTTCTCAAACTAGACACTCTAATGTACTTGTCCTCTTGCTCAGTTGTGCACCGGGGCCTCCCACTCCTCTTTCTATTCTGGTTAGGGCCAGTTTGGGCTTTTCTGTTTTAGGGTGTAGTACACAGCGTTGTACGAGTTCTTCAGTTTCTTGGCAATTTCTCGCATGGAATAGCCTAAATTTCTCAGAACAAGAATAGACTGACGAGTTTCAGAAGAAAGGTCTTTGTTTCTAGCCATTTTGATCCTGTAATCGAACCCACAAATGCTGATGCTCCAGATACTCAACTAGTCTAAAGAAGGCCAGTTTTATTGCTTCTTTAATAATCAGGACAGTTTTTAGCTGTGCTAACATAATTGCAAAATGGTTCTCTAATGATCAATTAGCCTTTTAAAATGATAAACTTGGATTAGCTAACACAATGTGCCATTGGAACACAGGAGTGATGGTTGCTGATAATTGGGCTTTGTACGCCTATGTAGATATTCCATAAAAAAATCTGCCATTTCCAGCTACAATAGTCATTTACAACATTAACAATGTCTACACTGTATTTCTGATCAATATTATGTTATTTTAATGGACCAACAAAATGTGCTTTTCTTTCAAAAACAAGGACATTTCTAAGTGAACCCAAACTTTTGAACGGTAGTGTACGGTAGTGACTATGCATACATAATAAACAGAGAGCAGCAGCAGGGTAAAAGAGGGGTCTGGGTAACCCTTTAAGTAGCTGTTCAGGAGTCTTATGGCTTGGGGGTAGAAGCTGTTAAGAAGCCTTTTGGACCCAGACTTGGTACCACTTGCCATGTGGTAGCAGAGAGAACAGTCTATGACTTGGGTGACTGGAGTCTTTGACAATTTTCAGGGCCTTCCTCTGACACCGCCTGGTATATGGGTTCTGGATGTCAGGAAGCTTGGCCCAGTGATGTACTGCGCCGTACGTACTACCCTCTGTAGTGCCTTGTGGTCAGATGCCGAGCGGTGGTGCAAACAGTTAGGGGACTGCAGCTGCAGCTGTCGAACATTTTGAGGATCTTTTCAGTCTCCTGAGTTGGAATAGACGTTGTCATGCCCTCTTTATGACTGTCTTGGTGTGTTTGGACCATGATAGTTTGTTGGTGATGTGGACGGCAAGGAACTTGAAGCTCTCGACCTGCTCTACTACAGTACTGTCGATGAGAATGGGGGCGTGTTCGGCCCTCCTTTCCCTGTAGTCCACAATCACATATTTTTTCTTGATCACATTGAGGGAGAGGTGGTTGTCGCGGCACCACACTGTCAGTGTGATCTCCTCCCTATAGGCTGTCTCTTCATTGTCGGTGATCAGGCCTACCACCGTTGTGTTGTCGGCGGACTTAATGATGGTGTTGGAGTCGTGCTTGGCCACGCAATCATGGGTTGCAGGGAGTACAGGAGAGGACTAAGCACGTACCCCTGAGGGGCCCCCGTGTTGAGGATCAGCGTGGCAAATGTGTTGTTACTTACCCTTACCACCTGGGGGCGGCCCATCAGGAAGTCCAGGATCCAGTTGCAGAGGGAGGTGTTTAGTACCAGGGTCCTTAGCTTGGTGATGAGCTTTGAGGGCACTATGGTGTTGAACGCTGAGCTGTAGTCAATGAATAGTATTCTCACATAGGTGTTCCTTTTGTCCAGGTGGGAAAGGGCAGTATTGAGTGCAATAGAGATTGCATCATCTATGGATCTCTTGGGGCGGTATGCAAATTAGAGTGAGTCCAGGGTTTCTGGTATAATGGTGTGGATGTGAGCCATGACCAGTCTTTCAAAGCACTTCATGATTACAGACGTGAGTGCTACGGGTCGGTAGTCATTTAGGCAGGTTGCCTTAGTGTTCGTGGGCACAGGGACTATGGTGGTCTGTTGAAACATTTTGGTATTACAGACTCAGTCAGGGACAGGTTGAAAATATCAGTGAAGACACTTGCCAGTTGGTCAGCGCATGCTCGGAGTACACATCCTGGTAACCATCTGGCCCTGCGGTCTTTTGAATGTTGACCTGTTTAAAGGTCTTACTCACATTGGCTATGGAGAGCGTGATTACACAGTCATCCGGAACAGCTGATGGTCTCATGCAAGTTTCAGTGTTACTTGCCTTGAAGCGAGAATAGAAGTAATTTCGCTTATCTGGTATGCTTGTGTCACTGGGCAGCTCGCAGCTGTGCTACCCCTTGTAGCCTGTAATAGTTTGCAAGCCCTGCCACATCCGACGAGCGTCAGAGCCTGTGTAGTACGATTCAATCTCAGTAGTGTATTGACGATTTGCCTGTTTGATGGTTTGTCTGAGGGCATAGCGGGATTTCTTATAAGGTTCCGGGTTAGAGTTCCACTCCTTGAAAGCGGCAGCTCTACCCTGTAGCTCAGTGCAAATGTTGCCTGTAATCCTTGGTATGTACGGTCACTGTGGGGACGACGTCATCGACGCACTCATTGATGAAGCCAGTGACTGATGTGGTGTACTCCTCAATGCCATCGGAAGAATCCTGGAACATATTCCAGTCTGTGCTAGCAAAACAGTACTGTAGCTTAGCATCGGCTTCATCTGACCACTTTCTTATTGACCAAGTTACTGGTGCTTCCTGGTGTTTTTGCTTGTACGCAGGAATCAGGAGGATTATGCCTGTATACAGCTCATTGAGTGCGGTCTTAGTGCCAGTATCGGTTTCTGGTGGTAAATAGACAGCTACGAAGAATATACATGAAAACTCTCACGGTAAATACAGCTTATCATGAGATACTCTACCTCAGGCGAGCAAAACCTCGAGACTTCCTTAGATTTCGTGCACCAGCTGTTGTTTTCAAATACACATAGACCGCCACCGGTTATCAGAGGCCGTTGTTCTATCCTGCCAAAAAGCTTAAAACCCGCCAGCTGTATGTTATTCATGTCGTCGTTCAGCCACGACTCTGTGAAACATAAGATATTACAGTTTTTAATGTCCTGTTGGTAGGATATACGTAATCGTAGTTTGTCTATTTTATTTTCTGTTGATTGTGAAGGGAGATTATCCGTCGGTTCTTTACAAGGCACCCAGACCTTTGTCCTCGATTACCTCCGTCTCTTTCTCCAGCGAATGATAGGGATGAGGGCCTTGTCGGGCGTCTGAAGGAAATCCTTCCCGTCCGACTTGTTAAAGAAAAAGTATTCCTCCAGTATGGGGTGAGTAATCGCTGTCCTGATATCTAGAAGATCTTTTAGGTCATATGACGCAGTGGCAGAAACATTATGTACAAAATAAGTTACAAATAACACGAAAAAACACACACAAAAGCACAATTGGTTAGGTGATCGTAAAACGGCTGCCATCTCCTCCAGCGCCATCATCTACACACAACATATAATTACTCTATCAATACATTGATCAGTTGATCAATGTACACACACACACACACACACACACACACACACACACTCACCGTCGTCGTCCGTGCGGCAGAGCAGTGCCGGGCTCTCCGGTCCGGACCCCTCAGTAGTGAAAGCTGCCAGGATAACACGATACCAGGTCCACTTTTCTAGCCCCTCCAACACCACTTGCCCCTGCTCTGGGGGGATGGGAGGCCCCTTCACCTCCGGACCCTGACCTTCGACCCTGGCCCCAGACACCATTTGCTGGTAGCGCAGCTCATAGCCAGTCAGCACGCCATTTTGGGTCTCAGTGGGTGGTGGTTTCCAACTTACCCTCAGGGAGGTGGACCTGGGGCTGTCACAGGACACGCCTAGGGGCGCAGCCGATGGCTCTGATTGGACGAGGGGCAGGAAGAGGAAATTTGCAGGGGCAGGGGAGTAAAGGAACGCAGCGAAGAAAGAGAAAGCAAAGAGACAGTGACAGAGAGAGGTTGAAAACACCAAGCAAAACAAGAATATAAGAAAATGGTGGAAAAAGGAATTGAAACTAAACCAAGGAAAACTCAACTATAAGGGAAAATAATACAAAACTAAATTAAAAGAGAAGGCCTCTAAAGACAAACAAACATGACTCAGCTAAACAGAGAAACAAAGGCTCCAACACGGAAGACAAAGTCATTATGGCGGAAGAAAGAAATTAATAATGTTAGCTAGGTAATAAGATAAAGGAGAAGGCAGGGGGTATCCATGCAGAGTGGACAACTTAATTACCGCCCAGGAGGATATGCAACTGATACCGGATGAAAGGCTTTCACTTGTCTGCTCTGACCAATGGCAGCACAATTATTTATGACTAGCTTAGTGGGGCTGGATAAGGACAGAGCTATACTGCAGGTCAAGGGTTCTTATACCTTTTCAGCCTGGGACCCAACTTAGAAATTCATTGTTTTCCTGGGATCCAAGCTCATTAAAACATGCCCCCTAGGCTGGGACTAGTAGGAATGTTGATTGAATGATCTGCTTTCGAATTATTAAACGATAGGGAGGATTCATTTCAACTGTTTTTTCTACATCTGCGTTGCTTGCTGTTGGGGGTTTTAGGCTGGGTTTCTGTACAGCACATTGTGATATCGGGCTGATGTAAAAAAGGGCTTTATAAATAACCTTTGATTGACTGATTGATGAACTTCAACGTGCTCTTTATGACAGAATGTAAACATTTGGTGAAATAAATATATATTCTTACCAAATTCCACTTCCTAAAAGTCAGTCTATTGGTGGAACGACACAGATACTGTATAGAGTTCAGCAGTTAATCCTCTGTCTTGCTACCAAAAGTTCCTTGACCTCCTCAGTGGAATGTAATAATTGTATTGGAACTTTGCCAAACTCTTTATATCTTTTAGTGCTTCTTTAACTGCCCTGTCTCATGTCTTAAAATGAGGTTCGGGGATTTGAAATGTCATAGAAGAAGGTGGAGAGCAGGGTTTGAAACTGGAACCAAAAACAAATACTTTCATGAAAGTTGACCTCGTGCAACGTCAGAGGAACTAGGAGATAGAACAAGAGTGAAGGCACATGACAGAAGAGCAGTAAAGATAAAAGACATAAACAGGCACTGTTTGAGACTCACCCGCCTCTCCGACTAATAGCAGACAGGACCTTCTTACCACGCAACCAGAGACACCACACATCACACTGAACCGAAACATTGACCAAATAAAGGTGCAGAGGGAAAAGTGTGCATTTGACTGGAGTAGTTTTGGATTTTGACGGATATGTGTGTCTGACACTTGAGCTGCAGTCTTAGTACCAGTAGCCTGGGGGAACATTCACGACGTGCACCAAAGCCAAGTGGCACGCTAACTGTGCCAAGCTGAGTGTGAAATGCATTCTGCTCCATGAAATAAAAGGCATTCAGTCACTCCCCAGCCTGCTGTCTCCTCAACAGCCACCCACGGGTCTAACCTCCGTTTGTAGGTAAGGCATGTAGAAAGATTCGGTTGGTGAATGTACGTTCTATGTGAGTCATAAGGTGTACATTTTTCCCAGGTAACAAATACATAATTAAATATTAAAAATGAATATTTTACCTTTAAGGCAGGATACAGAACTATTACTGCCTCCAACACTTACCTCTAATAAAGGCAAAACATATACGATATCCTCACGACTATTGACATTTGACCTGTAACAGTGAGCTGACCTGAACTGGAGAAAAAAGTCCACTTTTGACCAACTTTGAAGGAAAGGAAACCGTATGAAGGAGTGAAGAAAGTGAAAGAAGAGGGAAAAACAGAAAGCGGCGTCCGCTTGGGACTTTTCACCGTGTGAGACAAATGAAAGTTAAAACCAAAATGCTGGTGCGCTGGACGTCAGGCTCACTCGAAACACAGAGGAGATGGATAAGGGGGATGGACGAGTGCACAGGATAAAGGAATGGATGAGAGGACAAGAAAGTGTGTGGACGACTCCCAGGGTCCAGTGACTCTGGCGCTGTGTGGGATTACAAGCAGCAGGAGTGCAGAACACTTTAACGTTACATAGTGTGTCTTTGCAGGTGTGACAAAGGAAAACATACTGGCTTGTGATGTCCTCTGGACCAGCTCGTTGGTGAAGGCTCCGATGCCTTTGTTGGAAATGGCTGCCAGGGAGAAGGAGTACTCTGTATTAGCCCTCAGACCCTCCACTGTGTACGACGCCCTGGGCCCGAATGTCAACTTCTCCTGTTGGAGAGAGAGATGGGGAAGAGAGAACATGAATAAAATAAAGAGAGAAGGGGTAGAGAAAGAAAGAAAGAAAGAAAGAAAGAAAGAAAGAAAGAAAGAAAGAAAGAAAGAAAGAAAGAAAGAAAGAAAGAAAGAAAGAAAGAAAAAGAAAGAAAGAAAATAAAAGAAAGAAAGAAAGAAAGGGAGGGATGGATTACTCTGGATTATCTGTGTGTATTATATCAATGTAATAATCGTAGTTCTTTCCTGCAGTCTTTGGAATGTTATTAATATATTTCATAATTTCATAATTAACAAATTTCATAATTAACAAAGATGAATCTGGTGTTTCTATGTCAAACAATGTTGTTCTATTTCAGTTTTCTGTGATGTATATCAAGTGTAATATTGGGATGCAAACTCCAAACTGATTACATTTCTATATCTGACATAGTACAGCTGTCTTCTTTCTTTGAAGCCAATAACCATGTGTGTGAGGTGTACTTGATCAAGACTACCAAGAATCAACTCTGTGTGACCCTGATGTAGCCCACTGCAGTAAAAGGTTAATGAAATGTACTTCGTATGGAAGAAGAAGTCTTACCAGGCTGCCAAACTTGACAGGTTTGTAGAGCAGTTCGTAGTTGACGATGCCCTCCTTGATGTAGGACGGTTCCCAGGTGAGCTGTATACTGGTGTCTGTCACCTTCCCCACTTTGAACTTCCCTGGCTGCCCTGGAACTACAGGGGACAGGACAGGAGAGAGGACAAGAGTTAGAATTCACCTCTCTAGCATTCAGTCAATTAGTAGCTTCTAGACTGTTCAATGAATCCTTTATTTAAACAGACCAGTCTTACTAAGATGGAAGACTCTACGCAATATTTATGTGACTAACCTTAAAAATTACTGAAGCACTTTGACATGAACCAGGTCAGAAAATAGTGTACGCACACACTTACGCACGCACGCACTTACGCACGCACACACACACACACACACACACACACACTCACCTCCGGGCAGAACTTTGACATGGACGGAGTCAGAGAAGGGTCCGTCTCCCACAGAGGTGAAGGCCAGTACTCTGACTGTGTATGTCTCAGAGGGTACCAGGCTCTGGATGGTGGTGATGGTGCTGTCCTGGACATTATGGATCTGCCACAGACTCATGGGCTGAGATGGGTCCATGGTGTAGTACACCCGGTAACCTTTCACCTGGATGGAGAGAGTGAAGGAGGGTGGTTAACCTCTCATGTCTGGTCCATGTTTGTTTGTTTGTGTTTGGAAGCTATTATATATTGTGACATCAATCCACATTCCATTATATTGGACCTATGTTGCTAGCTGAGCTAGATAAACATTGCATTAGCTTCAAGGTTGACATGACCGTTATAATTTAATAACTAGATGACCTTTCAACTGACCTCTACCTAAAGCCTAACCATTATAGTGTGTGATTTAAACTGTAATATGTATGTCGCATCATTTGTATTATCTGTTTATGATGCATTGCCCTCATCTTGTTATTGTGATTATTGTTGTTTATGTTGATTCCATTATTCAGCTTGTTATTTTTAGACTGCCCAGGGAATAGATGTTTATCTAGCTAACTATTGCGTATTGCACCTCAGTGTTCTGAGACGTTCATTATTGTTTGAGAAGTGGATTACTGTGAATTATCCCTGCTACTTATTCTCTTAATAAAACAACAGATTCATTCACTCATTTCAATTGTATTTTACCTGTCCGTTGGGCTCCTCCGGTTCTTCCCAGCGGACCATGACAGTGTTCTGGGAGATGATCCTGGCCTGGACGTTCCTGGGGGGGCTAGCCGGGGCCTGTTCCCCTGTCCTGGCCTCTACCCGGGTGGACGAGGGGCCCTGGCCGATGCTGTTGAAGGCCGACACCCTAACTTCGTACTCCGTGTTGGGGTAGAGCCCTCCGATGCTGTACCTGGTGGTGGTGATACCGTCCACCGCCTCATACTTGCTGTCCGGGGTCTTGGCCCGGTACTGGATGATGTAATAGGACACTGGGTCGGGGTTACCGGAGTCCCAGGTGATGGTAACGCTGGTGGCGGTCGTCTCTGTGACGATGGGGGTACCGGGAGGCTTGGGAAGAGCTGTGACGGTAGAAGCAGATATTTTTTAAACTGTCTTTAATAATGTCTTAAGGCAGATAGGGGGAGACTAGTGTCCCTTACTCTTGGCGGACACCTGCGAGATCATAGGTGGCCCTAACTATCTAATATAAATGTTTAATGTGGCTGTTAGGGGCAGATATGTTTTAATGGGAGAGAAGAAAGCCAGCGAGTGGGACACAGTGGAAGCACAGTTAGAAAACTAAAGGATGTCCCTTACTCTTAACTGACACCTGTGCGGTGGCCTCTATAATCCCCAGACTGCTCATGGCCACGCAGGTGTAGTTGGCCGACTCTCTCACTCCGTTGAGCTCCAAAACATTGCGTCCCACCGGCATCTCGTCTTCCGGGGTCAGGTCCTCAATACCCAGCATCCATTTGACATAGGGCATGGGCGAGCCCACTGCCACACAGGTGATGTTGACGCTGCCGCCAGGCATGATCTCATGGTTGGCGGGCAGGATGGAGAAACGAGGGGGCACGCGACGCACTGGGAGAGGAGGAGAGGGGAAAGACAGGGGGAGGATGGGGAGAGGGGAATGAGGAGGGGGAGAGGGAGGGACAGGAGAGGGCGAGAGAGAGAGGGGTAAGAAAGATTCAGAAAGAGAGAGAACGAAAGAGAGAGAGAGAGAAAGAGAGAGAGAGAGTGAGAGAGAGAGTGAGAGAGAGAGAGAGAGAGAGAGAGAGAGAGAGAGAGAGAGAGAGAGAGTGAGAGTGAGAGTGAGAGTGAGAGAGAGAGAGAGAGAGAGAGAGAGAGAGAGAGAGAGAGCGAGAGAGAGAGAGAGAGAGTGAGAGTGAGAGTGAGTGTGAGAGAGAGAGAGAGAGAGAGAGAGAGAGAGAGAGAGAGAGCGAGAGAGAGAGAGAGAGAGAGGGGTAACAGAAAGGGTAGAATGATCTTCACTGCTTTTACAGAAGTTCTATAAAGGAATATTTCACGTTTCATCAAAACCACATTGGTAGTTTTGAAAAGGCTAAGGATTGCAATTGAAATACACAGATCCCATGTTGAGAGACTGCTGACTATCTCAAGTTACATTTCACCCTGCACATGAAATCTATTGTACGATTCTCATGTCTTAGCCACTGTGCAACAACCCATTGTATATTTCACAAGACATCATTTGCTATTCTGGACACATCACTGTAGATGCCAAACAAGAAAACGCCCTCTTCCCCAATCCCTGTTACAAAACAAGATCTACAATACAAATATTGGAGCTCTGGGATGCACAAAATACCATTGCCATTTTCTCTGAAGAGATAAGATGAGCAAAATCAAACTGATGTGAAGATCTAAACTACAGCTGAACTCCCCCTGCAGTGAAGCTCAAGGCTACTGAATGAAAAAGAGAAACTTCGCCAGAAACTTGAGTGAGAAACTTCAAAGAGACTTCTGTGCCTCCAGGGTAAGTTCTCCACTGCAGATGAGGGCCCTTTAGATACGTGGCGCTGGCCAAGCCAATCAATAAAACCTGCTATCAGCCAGACAACATGCACAGAGTGCTCCTGTTAACTGTAATTGTGCTGAATCTGAATCTACTAGCTATATGTCAGGTCTATCTTATATAAGATGCATAGAAAGATAGAGCTCATGGGTCACAAGCATTCCTGGACGACTTTAAAGAGTTAACTATGCTCATGAAGAACCCGTGGGAGAAGAGAGGGGGAAGAGCGAGAGAGAGAGAGAGAGAGAGAGAGAGAGAGAGAGAGAGAGAGAGAGAGAGAGAGAGAGAGAGAGAGAGAAAGTATTGTCTGGTTCTTCTTCCAGACAATGACATTCAATGTGGCAAATCACAGCCTCATTGTACAACCAGAATACCAGATGAACACAGCAATGTTGGAAATAAATAAGCAATGTAAAGAAAGAGTGGATGATGGATATATAAATAGGTGTCGTTGCAATTACAAGGTACGCTTTGAACACGTTAAATAAGGAAACATCAAGGCATCCATCATGACAGAGAGAGAAAGAGAGAGAGAGAGAAATAGAAAGAGAGATAGTATATGTGCATGCTTTTATTAACAAAAAAAGAGTATGCACATTTGTCTGTTGATCCTAAACACCAGGGTACAGATGGAAATGTCAGAATGCAGAAGAGAGAGAAAGAAGGGCGGGAGATTAGAAGAGAAGGATGGGGACAGAGAGGGTAAGAGGGGAAGGAGAGGATAGGAAAGGGGGAAAAGGACAGAGTAGGAAGAGGAGAAGAAAGGAGGATGGGGGGGGGGGGGGTGGGGGAAGAGAAAACACATGGTGCTCTTGAAACTGCTGTTTGGTTCTTCAAAATCAGGCTTTTATTGGTGGATGTCATAGGAACAGAAAACTAGGTACCCCAAGGCTGCAACACAGAGGGCTGACGTACAAAATAGACAGATAGACAATCAGACAGACAGACCAACGACTCTAGATGGGCAGGAGTGGATGCAAGGTGAGGGCAGACAGACAGACAGACAGTATAAATATTGGCTAGCATCAAGACTCAACACGGTATCTGAATCAGCTGTTTGAATCATGTGTTTGACTCACAATACAGGAATCTCCACTCACTCAGTGGGAGTAAAACAGGGGGAAACAGCCTTTATAGAATCACTGGTCTCAGTCTTCGCCCAAATGATTCTCAGCCGATCCATTTAATGTAAAATAGCCATTTTTAGATCCATCACTAAACTTCACTTAGTGTTGAAATATCTTCTCTAGGTTCCATGAATTTCACAGTATTTCTAGTCTTCCACAGATAGAACGCAAACAAACTATTCACCAAAACCAAATACGAATGAACATTTTGGCATCTTCAAATGATTCAACAGTTCAGTGGACATGACCCCATTTCTCCATAACAGTGCCATACATTTGGAGTGATCCTAGAATACCAACAGATACCCAGAATTGGACACCAAAGTTCAAGACGAAAAAAGAGACATTTGAAAAAAGATATATATAAAAAAAGAGACATTTGTCTAAAAAAAAAAGAGACAAAAACAATTTCAACTGTTATAACCGATATCAAATCAAAAAGGCAGGCAGATTTCTCTCCAGAGCATGCAAGAACGAGACAGAGACAAACAGGGACAGAGTGACCAGCATGCAGCAGATAAGAGCAACTATCCATGCCATTCAGCCTGACCTTTTATAGGACAAAGACAAAACTCTTAAAGTATGTGTAATGTCGCCTATTTATGTGTAGTGTACTTATCTAACTACTGCATTTTGCCTAGACGTTCTCTTAACGTTTGGAGACTGGTTTACAATGTGTCCAATTCAATCTGAAGAAGAGCACATTGATATTGACAGTAGGCTACATCCAGCACTGCAGGTATTAATACAAGAAGGCAGTACAATATTCAAGCGCATGCTGAACAGAGAGCATCTGAGATTAGGACAGCCACAAATGATGAACCTAGTCCATTATGTCACCGTGGATAGGGGGCTTCAGTAACATGCATCATAAACACCTACAGACGTCTATGTGGATGTAGCATCACTAAAACAATGTAGTATTTAATATGATGGAATATACAGTTCATTCGCAAAGCATTCAGATAAAGGATGTATCTCTGGTCAGAATGTTGATGGAGAAGCATATCTCCTAGAAGCTCCCGGTTTTGTTAATAACGTAGCCTACTATATGGTCCAAGGCGTTCGCTGTAACGCAATGATGTATTCTATTTCCCCTCCAGCATCAATAACAGGCTTTTCTACAGGGAACAGTTGATCAGGTTGTGAGACCATAGCAGGCGGTGACTGGGAGCTGGGATACTGTTTCATTTCAGCAGCACAGCACACTAAAGCCCAGTTGGCATTTTCACAAGTTAATCCTGCCTCATCTAATATAGAAGTGGAGAGGCGTTTCATTAATGTGTGCATTAATACATATATATATATATATATATATATATATATCAATATAGAGGTGGGTAAATCTTTCATTTCCACTGCTGATCAATGGAGGTCATCGTATCGTTTCATTGGCACAGCAATGCGCTGTGTAGCAGCTGAATAACCATATAATTACATAGGATCTCTTTGTGACTAACACTATACTGGGCATGGACATGATGCACTGAAAAAAACGTTCACGTTTTGTGCAATGAAATACTAGTGTTCATTTTGTTTACCTGCATATAATAAACACAGATAGTGTACATAAAGAAGTACTGTGCGTTGGCCTCTGGTTGTGTTGTGTCAACCTGTGTCACCGGCAGTGACTTAGTCTTTGCTGACCAAACGAGTGTGCAAAAAATGACAAGTTACTTCTGTGGCTCTTTAAACGCCACTTAAATAAAGCATGATTTGACTGCTTTATTTTCCCTAGGGGGATATGAAGACCACTCAACCAATCAGAAAACAAGCTACACTGAGTAGGCAAACAAACAGTAGCAGACCAAGAGGACACCACAGAGACAGAGACACACACTGGCAATGTGACACACAACATGCCGCAAGTGCAGAAGCACGGCAGTGACATAACACAGGCCCACACAGACAGAACAGTACAGCACGACCAATACAAGACAAGGGACAAGACAATACTGAGATCAATCGATTCAACACACACACACAAGCACGCACGCGCACACTACAAACAAACGGAGCCGCGCACATACAGAGTTACACGGTCTTGATACAAGGCATGCAAGCGCTGCCACCGCTCTCCCTCCATGCGTAGATAGCCTCCGTTTAATTTCCAATTCCTGGGTCTCCATGGCAACAAGAAACTTTCCATGCAGAGAATGTCGGGCACGGAGTGAAAGCAATAACAAAGGTCTGCAAACAAGGCCTCACAATGCAATCAATGCAAACGACTGTGTAGGCAGGTAGCCTCATTAGAGCTCAGTGAAACGTCTTCAGTCAAAGAAATGTGTTCATCAAATCAAAACCAATTTAACATGAGGGTTATTCATACCTCTGTCCTAGACTGTTTCAGACCGTTTTCTCTCTCCTTACTTTGGGAATTCTCCTAACTGTAGGAGTAAATTTGTTATAAAAAGGAAGTAACGAAAGACAATAAAGGACGCACCAACCTTCTCGTAGCTCTGGGGGATGTAAGGGGGTTGATGTAGAACACAATGACGTGAGGGGGAGAGAGAGAACGGGGAAACACAGAGAGAGTAAAAATGGCCAGCTCAAAGCCACACACACACACACACACACACACACACACACACACACACACACACACACACGTGTAAACACACACGCACATACACACTGGTTCTCACAGAACCACAGAACCCACTTAAAATGAAGAATCAGGAACTTCGAATTCAAGGGCCCAAGAGCTTAGAACAGCGAGTCTAGAACCCATGAAACTGAATCCAGAGATCCCGGTCCCCCTTACCCCAGTCGAGGAACCTAGAATAGGGGTCTTAAACTTCTGGAGGGCCACAGTGTCTGCATTCTTTCTTTTTCATATCTGATTTAGACTTGAGAAACCAATTGTATTCCCTAGCAAATCAGTCCATTAAAGTGGAAGATAGAAGCATAAACCCTGTGGCCCTCAATTTACAATAAAATAAAGAGGGATAGGACAATAGTGATGTCATACTGTAGCAAAGGCCCTCGAACTGCACAGTGCAATAATACTTCCTGAAGAATCTGGACATGTATGACGTCATTGGCCCATCCCTCTTCGTCTACGTCCATTCAGTGGCAGTTATTATAAAATAGTGCACCTTGGTGTTTCACTTGGTGGTTAGGTTTGGTTGTGTTTGGTTAGTAGATGCCAACAGGAAGAAAATAAATAACAAAACAAACATGTAAACAAACTAGCACTTAACACCTTGCTACATGTATAGTATAATAGTGATGGCTGTTACATGTGTGTTTGTTATAGTGGTGTGTGTGTGTTAAACGCATGTGTGTGAGAGGTCTTACACCCGGGTTCAGTTCCTACCTCGCACATACAGGTTGGCTGGGGAAGAGTAGCGTACGCCCTGAGAGTTAGTGGCCACACACTCATACTTCCCCTGGTCGGTCTCTTCACTGTTCTCTATCTGCAGGGCACCTGAAAGACAAAGAGCGAGAGATAGATAGATCGATTGAGAGAGAGACACAGAGAGAGAGAGATGGGGGAGAGAGAAAGACAAAGAGGAAGAGTGGAAGAGAGAGAGAGAGAGAGAGAGAGAGAGAGAGAGAGAGAGAGAGAGAGAGAGAGAGAGAGAGAGAAAGAGGAAAAAGAGACATTACAATGGGTTAATTATTGATAAGTTCATAAATGAAATGTATTTTTACTCATCAACCCTCATGCATCACCTAAAACTGATTAAAACTACCATTTAAAATGAGGGATTTTCCATTACTGGTTCATTTCTGCCATGAAAAATCCATGTTCCCCACAGCAAGCTAAATGAGAGTAGTTAACGATGCACTATAGGAGTCCCTGGAGCAGGAACAGAGGACTCAACATGGCAACACTTGAAATCCCCATTCAGCCTTCTCCCCCCCTCTGTTTCTCTGCACAATTCACTGAGATGTATAGCAGCATTGTACATTATTATCCCAGGCTCCTAAACCATGTTATTAAGGCACATTATTATTATTATTCCATTCATTTTCTCCTGGAGCATGTTCTGCTGCAAACCCTTCACAATGCTTACAAGGCCCTTATCACAAACTGTGTGTGTTTGAAATGGGGCTAGGGGCGGAACCAGTGTGCACAAGCAAATACATTTGCACGCACACGCCAACCACCCACCGGACACACACACCTTATCAGAAGAAGTGTGTTAGACATGGAGACAGAAGAGGGGTCACAAAAGCAGGGGATTACTTAAATCTACTGCACAGTGGGGGGAAATGAAACAAGACAACGACAAAACAACTCTCTCAGAAACAAGCATGCACGTGCACGCACACGCACACACACGCACACACACACACACACACACACACACACACTCAGCTGCTTTCAGACTCACAAAGGCATAGCAGTGTGACGGAAAAGCGTACTACAGACAATAACAGTGTGGATATGGTAGGGTGGGTATTTCTGTTTAAGACCTGTAACTGTGTATCCGTGTAGAGAGGGGAAGAAAACAAGGAACTAGGTGAGTCACTGAGACACATTTGCAGATATGCTGTTCAACAACATGGCTCAGAGGACGGAATACTTCAACTATATATTTTTCTTCTGGGCAGCGCAGGGGCGGTTCCAGGCATAAGTGACATTAGCTGTCACTTAGGGGCAACCGGTGGTTGTCATTCTTGATGATATTTTTGGCCTTCCTTTGACATCAGGTGCTGTAGGTGTCCTTGAGGGCAGGTAGTTTGCCCCTGGTAATGCTTTTTGCAGACCGCACCACCCTCTGGAGAGCCCTGCGGTTGTGGGCGGTGCAGTTGTCTTACCAGGCGGAGACGCATCCCGACAGGATGCTCTCAATTGTGCATCTGTAAAGGTTTGTGAGGGTTTTAGGCAACAAGTCAAATTTCTTCAGCATCCTGAGGTTGAAGAGGCGATCATCTCCACAATCATCTCCTTTGTTTTGTGACGTTGAGTGAGAGGTTATTTTCCTGACACCACACTCCCAGAGCCTTCACCTTCTCCCTGTAGGCTGTCTCGTCGTTGTTGGTAATCAAACCTACTACTGTTGTGTCGTCTGCAAACTTGATAATTGAGTTGGAGGCGTGCATGGCCACGCAGTCATGGGTGAACAGGGAGTACAGGAGGGGGCTGAGCAGGCACCCTTGTGGGGCCCCAGTGTTGAAGATCAGCGAAGTGGAGATGTTGTTTCCCACCTTCACCACCTGGGGGCTGCCCGTCAGGAAGTCCAGGACCCAATTGCACAGGGCAGGGTTCAGACCCAGGGTCTCGATCTTAATGATGAGCTTGGAGAGTACTATGGAGTTGAATGCTGAGCTATAGTCAATGAACAGCATTCTTATATAGGTATTCCTCTTGTCCAGATGGGATAGGGCAGTGTGCAGTGTGATGGTGATTGCATCGTCTGTGGACCTATTGGGGCGGTAAGCAAATTGAAGTGGGACTAGTTTGACAGGTAAGGTGGAGGTGATACGATCCTTGACTAGTCTCTTAAATCACTTCATGATAACAGAAGTGAGTGCTACGGGGCGATAGTCATTTAGTTCAGTTACCTTTGCATTCTTGGGTACAGGAACAATGGTAGCCATCTTTAAGCATGTGGGGACAGCAGACTGGGATAGGGAAAGACCAGACAGCTGGTCTGCTCATGCTCTGAGGACACGGCTAGGGATGCCATCTGCGCCGGCAGGCTTGCAAGGGTTAACATGTGTCGGTGGCACTGTGTTATCATCAAAGCAGGCAAAGAATGTGTTTAGCTTGTCTGGAAGCAAGACGTCTGTGTCCCCGACGTGGCTGGTTTTCCTTTTGTAGCCCATGATTGTCTGTAGACCGTGCCACATACGTCTCGTGTCTGAGCCGTTGAATTGCGACTCCACTTTGTCTCTATACTGATGTTTTGCCTGTTTGATTACCTTACGGAGGGAATAACTACACTGTTTGTATTCTGCCATATTCTGAGTCAGCTTGCCATGGTTAAATGTGATGGTTCGCACTTTCAGTTTTGCACAAATGCTGCCATCTATCCACGGTTTCTGGTTAGGGTAGGTTTTAATAGTCACAGTGGGTACAACATCTCCTGTACACTTCTTGATGAAATTAGTAACCGTCTCAGTATACACGTCAATATTATTCTTGGAAGCTACCCGGAACATATCCCAGTCTGCGTGATCAAAACAATCTTGAAGCATGGATTCCGATTTGCCAGACCAGCATTGAGTAGTTCTTAGCACAGGTACTTCCTGAGTTTCTGCCTATAGGAAGGGAGGGGCAAAATGTAGACGTGGTCAGATTTGCCGAAAGAAGGGTGGGGGAGGTCCTTGTATGCATCCCGGAAGTTGGAATAACAATGGTTGAGTGTTTTTCCAGCGTGAGTACTACAGTCAATATGCTGATAGAATTTAGGTAGCCTTTTCCTCTTTTCCTCTCCTCCTTTTTGCTTTGTTAAAATCCCCAGCTACAATAAATGCATCCTCAGGATATATGGTTTCCAGTTTGCATAAAGTCCAGTGAAGTTCCTTGAGGGCCGTCGTGGTATCGGCTTGAGGGGGGATATACGAGGCTGTGACAATAACCGAAGAGAATTCTCTTGGGAGATAATACGGTCGGCATTTGATTGTGAGGTATTCTAGGTTGGGTGAACAAAAGGACTTGAGTTCCTGTATGTTATTACAATTAAACCATGAGTCGTTAATCATGAACATACACCACCGCCCTTCTTCTGTCGGCGCAATGAACTGAGAATACAGATGGCTGGACCGACTCTGACAGTATATCCCGAGAGAGCCATGTTGTGAAACAGAGTATGTTACAATCCCTGATGTCTCTTTGGAAATAAATCCTTGCCCTGATCTCGTCAACTTTGTTATCCAGGGACTGAACATTAGTGAGTAATATACTCGGAAGCAGTGGGTGGTGTGCGCGCCTCCTAAGTCGGACTAGAAGACCGCTTCGAGTCCCTCTTTTTTGCAGGTGTTGTTTTGGGTCTGCCTCTGGAATCAGTTCAATTGCCATAGGTGGTGCGAACAAAGGATCTGCTTCGGGAATGTCGTATTCCTGGTCATAGTGCTGGTGAGTTACCGCCGCTCTGATATCCAATAGTTCTTCCCGGCTGTAAGTAATAACAAATAACATTTTCTGGGCTAACAATGTAATAAGAAATAACAAAAAACTGCAAAGTTTCCTAAGAACTAGAAGCGAGGCAGCCCTCTCTGTCTGCGCCAATTTTTAGGATATGTAAGTTATAGCAGTTGTAGCATGAGGTAACATGTGGAAAGTGGGCATTCATCACTGGTATTCATGTGAGAAGATCGAGGTGAACCCTGGTCTTCTGCTTGTCAAGTTAGGTAGAGTTAACATGGACTCAAGTCAACATTTTTTAAAGTTACATTTAAATAAACTTATTTCAATTCAGAATAGGGTCTAGGGAGAATATTTTTCTGTGAAATCCAACTTTTATTTGTTTCTGTCCTTTATTTAGACAGATTAGAAACAGGAGGAGACAGATGAAAGTGTGACTTAAACCCCCGACTGCTGGGGTAGTAAGATGACACATTTCTTTAGAATTTTACCCACTGAAGCACACAGCCAACCATTTCAGAAGACAAATGTTTAAAGTCAAAATGTGAACTACAAACATTGTGTGGCCAAACTGTTCAGAATTCAGGTGGAGAGAGGGTATTGGTGGCAGGTGTGTCCTCTAGGAAACTCTATGGTCAAGTAAAAGAAAAGCAGGCATGTTTCAGGTCTTCACGAACCCAGATAGGTGAGAGCACACCAAACGTTCAGATGAAACTCTACAAAACAATTCAAGAAAGTATATGTCAAAGAAAACGTGCGTCCAAAATGTTATCACATTGTAGCATTTCAGATGCTAAATTCTAATAGTCCAAGTCAAACAGCCATTTTGATTCATTGATATGTTTTCTTGATGCTACATGCATAGTCACTGCCAATTTAGCCTGCTCTAGTTTTGGCCTTCCACACCACATTTAAATATTTTTTTTAACACAATATACCTGCAGTGAAGCCACTCAACAACTACATCACATTAGTCATCTAACAGACACACATGGAGAGCAACACACAGAAGCAACCAGGGTCCACACCACATGTTATCGCATCCCACTTTTGACATGCATATTTATATCTTGTTGCTATATTTGCATAACTTAATCACATAAGTATTTTGCATATTGCAATTGATATGTTTAATAATTGTATATTTATATTGTAACAATATTATAGAATGTGATAACTTAATTATGCATATCATTATTCCTTGTTAATATTTCTATTTCTTTGTCTCCCTGCAGAAAAACAAACATACATACTAAGTTACCCACTGGCTGGCCAATCCTAACAAGAATTATGCCAACTGTGAGTCATATCATTGGATTTACACCTTAATTTAACTAGGCAAGTCAGTTAAGAACAAATTCTTATTTACAATGACGGCCTTGAAACAGCAGGTTAACTGCCTTGTTCAGGGGCAGAACGACAGATTTTTACATTGTCAGCTCAGGTATTCCGATCTCTCAACCTTTCGGTACTGGCCCAACACTCTAACCACTAGGCTACCTGCCACCCCGTATTGGGATTCAATCCATCTGAACAACATTCCATGCCATGTATCATCGTCTGAATACAAAGACTCAGGTCAGAGACATTAGCATAATGGATAATCGATCGCATAGAGCCCTGGGCTAAACTTTGTATAAGTGCTACTGCTAACATTAGCAGTCATTGCCATTATTTTATCCCATAAATTAGAAATATAATGGCATATTTCCATTGATTTTGAAAAATATGAATATGATTAATACCTCACAGATCTTTGAATTGTCTTACTTTATCAATATAAAAGTGTGAAAGAACTACTCATGTGTTGTCGTCATTTGCTAATTTGCAAAGAAAATGTGAACATTTGAAGCTTCAAAATCATGTCTTGAAAAAGTAATCTTGTACTCATGAATTATTATCCTGAACAAACGTATTCATTTATATTTTCACAAAACAATCTTTTCTCGTGTCCTCTGTTTAAGCATAATACTACTCATGACTAAAAAAGGAATTATGAGGAGTTTATTAACACACCATATAATAGCAGGGAATCTAAAAAAAGAGAAGGGATCTAATTCTGCACTAAACAGGGTTCGAAAAACCATCATAGTGTTTAAGAGCTTCAGAGAAAGAGGAAAGGACACCAAAAGAGAAGGTAACAGTGTTTTCAACCTTTTCCGGGTTAACATTCCCAGGCTCAGGCAAGGTGTCGCACAACTTCATTATGTGGCGTTCCAACACACCATGTCAGGTTTCAGAACACCCCGGGATGAATGTTTCAATAAACCTTCAATCTGTCCCAATACCCTCATAACTATGTGTTTCAATGCTGCAGCAAAGGTAAGGTTTCATCTCCTTTAAGGTGGTGGCAGCTCAGTTGCCACTAGTTTTAGTGTTACAAAGCACTTCATTTTAACAGCGTAGAGACAGACGGACATACAGTAAGACAGCGCAGGAGAGGTGCGATCGATCCAGACACTGTGTGTATGTGGGAGAGAGATAGAGACAAAGAGAAAGAGAGAGAGAGAGATAGATTGAGACAAAGAGAAAGAGAGAGAGGGAGAGAGAGAGAGAGAGAGAGAGAGAGAGAGAGAGAGATGAGAGAGGGAGAGAGAGAGAGAGATAGATAGCGAGAGAGAGACTCCTCCACAGGAGTAGTGTATCTACACCTGGACAACAACTAATCTAGAAAGGCTGAAGTTACAGTAACACTCTGGAAACTATGGGGAGTTTTCTTGTTAGGGAATGTATGTGTGTACGTTCCTGCGTACATTCCTGTTTGTGTTTATTGAGCCCGCTCTCTAGCTGCAGCTGACCTCTTTGCTTCTCTCTCCTGCAGACACATGAAAGGCAAACGAGGCAGAACTCCCTTTCCCTCTCTCATTCGCTCCCTCGCTCTCCCGTCCCCATAGAACAAAGCAGAGCTCGGCGCAAAACAGGCATAACTTATCTGTGCAACAACCAAGCAGGAGAGCAGGGGAAAGAGAAAGGGAGGAAGATAGAGAGTACTCGACAGCACTCTCTTTGAAACAACAGATCCTGAAATGCAGACACACACGCACACTCATAGGCTCACACAGATGGAATCCAACTGATGGATTCTGTCAAAATGTAACATGCTTCATGTTAAACTGTAGTTTGTTTGTGTCCTGTTTAGTGAATGATTACTGTGAGTATTAATGGAGTTCAGGCCATGAAACTGTGTGTGCTAATTTAGAAAGGTTGACCTAATCAGATGAGAGGAAATTGCCTAGGATCAGAGAGTAGGGTCGGGCCCAGAACCTGTATAGCTGGGCAGGTGACGTCTACACGGGAAGAGAACTTTCTAAATGTATGCACTCTGCTGACTGTATCCTTGGTATTAAGCACTTGAAACTTCTCTTGAGCTTTTAGGTCTCAATTCCTTATTGCAAAGAGGTTTCTATAGCATTTTTATTTTTAACAAAACATGTTCACACACACACACACACACACACACACACACACACACACACACACACACACAATGGTAAGCTATACAGGTAACTAGGGTGGACAAGCCCTGCACATGATTATTTGACTACTCCATGTGTTCACAAAGCTAAGCTTGCGTGGTTACAAAGATTTAGCTACTCCTAATCTAAAGTGTGCTTTCAGTGTCCCTCTACCATGCCCAAAATTAGGAGGAGAGATGTCTGGCCATCATCACTAATCCGAGAAAAACTTAAAAGGTTCAGCCCAAGTTTGTTTGGTAATTTCACATGTCAAAAGTGGTGTAAATGTCAAACTGAGTCCATATTGCACACCATATGTTGTGTGGATCTCACGTCGTACATTAGGGGAAATTCTGTAGGCCTCAAACCCAAATTAATGAGGAGGATTGGCCTTCAGACTTCTCCAAATGCGTATGGCAGGACCTACACAACAGATGGTTGTTGAAAATGTACACCACTTTTGAGTTATGAAGACTCTTGACAAACTTTGACTCTTGGACCATATGCCTCACTACACCTCCTCAGGAGATGATGAATGGATGGATGTGTGTGTGTGTGTGTGTGTGTGTGTGTGTGTGTGTGTGTGTGTGTGTGTAGACACTGGAGGGAAGAGAGGGATCAGGGAAAGAGAGTGGGGCCGTAGAGATGCAGAGAAGGATCTTCAGTGTCTTCAAGGGACTATAATGCAGAGGTTCTCAAAGTTGTTTACTCTTTAACCCATTAAATCAACAAAACCATGTTTCTACTCACAGCCGTCTCTAGTCAGTTTCTGTGACCCCAAAAGGACTGGCTGTGACACTCCAGTGGGTCCTGATCCACCATTTGGGAAAGACTGCTGTAACGGTGTAGTGACCGTAAGTTGTCTAAGAGACATACAATGAAAAGGTATGTGCATGGCTATGGTTACAGTAATACTTACTGAAGGCTGTTGACGATTATGGAGAAAAACAAAAAGGACGCAAGAAGCAGGTGAGGGATGTGTTATTAACATATTCTCAATGTGGAATGACCATGTTCTCCATGTGGAATTACCTTGCTTACACTCTGGTTACATGCCCATAATGCTGTACTACACTACCCATAGTTCTGTGTGTATGATTAAATATTGTTCTGTGTCTACCAATCTGGCACCTATAATTTCTCCTACATCATGTTCTTTATGGCAAAAATACTTGGATTAGTGTTTAATAGCTTTTTTTTGTATAAGTCATATAAGTGTATGTGTACATATCTTTCTCTGCAGACACTAGGGTTATTCACACTATAGTATCCCTTTGCAGAGTATAATATGACACAAAACAAACAAACACAAAAAGGCAGAATGGAAAGATTGGGAAGTATGACAAGCTGAAAGACCACAGTCAAACCAGCTTGACATAAAAAGGGCAGGACAGGGGAACTGAACGTAGAAAACTAAAGAATCACTTTTTGTCCTGTCGTCCTCCCTCCTCCTTTCTCTCATGTGCATCCCGAAAGTATCCAGATCCCTTCACCTTTTTCCACATTTTGTTGTTACAGCCTTATTCTAAAATGGATTCAATTACTTTTTTCCCCCTCATAAATCTACACACAATACCCCATAACAACAAAGCAAAAATATGTTTTTTAGAAACAAATAACAGAAATACCTTATTTACATAAGTTTTCAGACCCTTTGCTATGAGACTCGGAATTGAGCCCAGGTGCATCCCGTTTCCATTGATCATCCTTGAGATGTTTCTACAACTTGATTGGTGTCCACCTGTGGTAAATTAAATTGATTGGACATGACTTGGAAAGGCACACACCTGTCTACATAAAGTCTCACAGTTGAAAGTGTATGTCAGAGCAAAAACAAGGTCATGAGGTCGAAGGAATTGCAATTAGAGCGCGGAGATAGGATTGTGTCAAGGCACAGACCTGGGGAAGTGTACCAAAAATATGTCAGCATTGAAGGTCCCCAAGAACACAGTGGCCTCCATCATTCTTAAATTTAAGAAGTTTGGAACCAGAAAAACTGAGCAATCGGGGGAAAGGGCCTTGGTCAGGGAGTTGACCAAGAACCAGATGGTCACTCTGACAGAGCTCCAGAGTTCCTCTGTGGAAATGGGAGAACCTTCCAGAAGGACAACTATCTCTGTGGCACTACACCAATCAGGCCTTTATGGTAGAGTGGCCAGACGGAAGCCACTCCTCAGTTAAAGACACATGACAGCCCACTTGGAGTTTGCCAAAAGTCACCTAAAGGACTCTCAGACCATGAAAAACAAGATTGTCTGGTCTGATGAAACTAAGATTGAACTCTTTGGCCTGAATGCTAAGCGTCACGTCTGGAGGAAACCTGGTACCATCCCTACGATAAAGCACGGTGGTGGCAGCATCATGCTGTGGGGATGTTTTTCAGTGCCAGAGAGACTAAGTCAGGATCGACGGAAAGATGAACTGAGCTAATTACAGAGAGATCCTTGATGAAAACCTGCCCCAGAGTGCTCAGGACCTCAGACTGAGGCAAAGGTTCACCTTCCAACAGGACATCGACCCTAAGCACACATCCAAGACAACACAGGAGTGGCTTCGAGACAAGTCTCTGAATGTCCTTGAGTGGCCCAGCCAGAGCCCGGACTTGAACCCGATCGAACACCTCTGGAGAGACCTGAAAATAGCTGTGCAGCGACGCTCCCCATCCAACTTGACCATAGCTTGAGATGATCTGCAGAGAAGAATGGGAGAATCTCCCCAAATACAGGTGTGCCAATCTTGTAGCATCATACCCACGAAGACTCAAGGCTGTAATCACTGCCAAAGGTGCTTCAACAAAGTACTGAGTAATGGGTCTGAATACTTATGTAAATGTGATATTTCAGTTTTTTACTTTTAATACATTTGCAATAATAAAAAAAAAACTGTTTTTGCTTTGTCATTATGAGGTATTGTGTGTAGATTGATGAGGTAAAAATCGATTTAATGCATTTTAGAATAAGGCTGTAACGTTACAAAATATGGAAAAAGTTAAGGGGTCTGCATTCATTCCGAATGCACTGTTTGCCAGACATGCCTAGACAATACGTCTGGTCTCTCCAGAAACATTTATGAAATGACATTGAACATGAAGAGGGCTTCAAGGAGTGTGCTATGAACATCAGTTCTAGCTTGCTCTGTAGTAGACAAACCTCCCCAAGGACATACTGAGGAATCCCATGATTCATATCACTACTGTATTCCTCACCCATTTCTTTCTCTCTCTCTCTCTCTCTCTGACTGGCCTCTCTCTCTCCCCTCCATCTCACCTGAGCGTAGTTGTTTGATGCGTCCCAGGCTGGACCTGGGTTCTACAGGTAGGAAATCTTTGAACCAGGAGATCTCTGGGTCAGGGATGCCGCTGGCAGCACACAGCATGGTGGCCGTCCTGGTCCTCTCCACCACCTTCAGCTGCGGTCCCATGTCGATGCTGGGGAAACCAAACGGCAACAGATCCTCTGGAGGGTTAGGAATTGGGGAAGGGTGGGATGGAAAGAGGGGAAAGGAGAGGGAGAAGAGATATTGTTAAGTCACTTTGATGACAAGTCATTTTAATTTGTCTCGTAAGTCAGTTCCACAGAGAATGTGAATTAGAACCATGGAAGGTTGGATGTTTGGTACCAACATGGACGATAGATTGCAGAACCCCAGTATATCATGGTTTGATCAATGTGGTTAACACAAACCTACAACACATAAGCAGTGCTGAGTGTTATGACACCATTCTCTCCATCTAAAATCATTTGGAGTCTCCTCAAAAACACCACATCACACCACACCCACAGATGGTGGTTAGACTCCCAAGCACACTTCAAACTACAATCCCTCTTGATGAATTGTTGGCCAACAGTGTTGGCAAACAAACAAATGATCCAGTAGGCCTTCAGTCACTAAGCCTGAAATGTCGCTGGTTCGAATCCCCGAGCCAACTTGGTGAAAAATATTTTGAGGTGCCCTTGAGCAAGGCACTTAAACCTAATTGCTCCTGTAAGTCATTCTGGATAAGAGCATCTGCTAAAATGTAAAATACCTGGAGCCTGGCCAGCTCATTGCTCCTACATGGCCTGTTGACACACATACATGTATTCCTGTGTTGTTCAGTTGGTAAGGCCAAGGTCATCGGAATTCAATTCCCGCAGGGAACATATACACAACCTACGGGAACATATACACAACCTAGGGTAAAATGTACAAGCTCACTGTACTGTTAGTCGTTTTGGGAAAAGCCTCTACTAAGTGGCATATATTATGATGATATATCATATCCACAGTACAGACAGTGGGCTACCCCCTCCTCCATTCCTTCCCCAGAGGCCTGGGCAGGTAGGAGGTAGTGGTGTCAGCTCTAATAGCTATGCACAGAAAACACTGGTATCCTCTGTGTTTCTCTGTGCCGTGAGGTGTATAGTAATTATAGCTCTAATAACTATGCACAGGGTTCCTTCTCAGATACAGCAACGTCAATTAGGCAGTCAGATAGCAGGGAGAGGCAGGGCACAGGGGGTAATAACGACTTGTTAGCAGGCTAATTATTAGTGTACAAATGATTAGGAGGAAAGACGTCTGTGACTGTGTCCGACTGCGTTGGGGCTTTGTGTTATTGCCAATGTGTATGTTCATGCTAATTCTATCAAGGTATGGGGAGAAATACACAATGGGACACATAGAGAAAATCACACACAGGTGCCTACACACAGATGCATGAGACAGGGCGCACGTACACACACACACACACGTACACACACACACACGTACACACACACACACACACACACACACACACACACACACACACACACACACACTTCCTCTGGTGAATTGGCTTCAGCTCTCTTTGACTGCAGTCCAGATGGCCAGCCACATAATCATCCTTCCATCAGCCCTCCCTCGTTCCTTTCTTCCCCCCTCTTCCTTTCTCTCCCCTTCTCCTCCACCTGACACCCTTCTCCTGCACACACAAACACACACACACACACACACACACACACACACACACACACACACACACACACACACACACACACACACACACACACACACACAATGCTAGGTATCCCTTTTCTCTCCCTTCTGAGATAGATCATCTGTCACCATGACAACCAATGGAGTGTCAAACAGATCCCACTGAATATTAGTTTATAACTAATGCAGAGTTTCTAACTAATGCTTTCTAACAAACACAACTATGGGCAAAACAGTCTGATTTAAAACCAGAAATATGATCTAGCTGTTATTTCTTATCTCAACGGTTCCCCCTGCCAGCCATCCAGTAGTGTGTCACTGTAACATCTGTCTTCACCTGACTGTATCGCTATCTCCTCAGAGATAGGCTGCAGAGAGCCTGTCAGATAGGCCGCACTCAGGAGAAAAGAACAGGAGGAGACAGAAATAGGATGAAGAGAAGAGATGAGAATGGACAAGAGGAGGACTGAGGAGATGGGCAGGTGTGGAAGTAAGAGAGGGGGAGAGGAGGAAAAGGACTGGGAAGAGAGGAGACAGGGGGAATGGAGGGATGGGGAGGGGAATAGAAGATGAGAAAAATAAACGAGACGAGACTCAAGTATACTCAGTAAAACTAATTTCCACATTAGATGCCCTGTCACCACCATTGCCTGGGTTCTGACCACATCCTGGCTAGCTGTCCAGAGGACACCCGTTTGAGGGGGATGCAAAACGAGCCGCAACACCCCCAGCCCTATCTGATCAATACTAATAACCTGGCTGAATGGAAGCTAGCGATACCTCATCGACAGGAGGGAGAAAATTAAAGAAAGGAGAGAGAGCGGGATCGATAGACAGGTCGGGAGGCAAGGCCCTCCGAGGAGGAAAAGAGAGAGAGAGGCAGAAAGTGTGGGAGGGGGAGGGGTTGAGAGAAAGAGAGGGAGAGAGAAGCTCACATGGGGCGAGAGAGAGAAAGGAAGAGAGAAAAAGTGTAACATTTAAATGTTATTCATCATTTTTAACAGCTAATAATATAATATTTTAAATGTCCTTATTCTCTTCAAACATTTAGTTTGCCTAATGTTTACTCTTAATGTCCGATTGTTTTTGTCTTTGTTTAATTCACTTTGTTGGCTTTTGTAATTTTTTCTTTCATTTTTACCACTTGCTTTGGCAATGTAAACATGTTTCGCATGCCAATAAAGCCCCTTTGAATTGAATTGAGAATGAGATAGGCATACAGGGGGCTTTCCATCACCTCAGGGTCTATTCTGCTGGCTGCTTGCTGCTGCATGGTGTAACTGATTGTTTATGAGACCAGGCCACTGCAGTAGAGCACAGAGACAGAGAGAGAGCTTTTATGTATTCCTCTCTGCTCGCTGTCATTAGATGTACAGCATATGAGCTCTCCACATTATACATGGGTGTCACGCCTACTCCCGCTCCTCCCCTCCGGCGCCCGACTTCTCCGGAATACTAACCACCGGTCCTGGATCCATCATTACGCACACCTGGCATCAATTATTACGCGCACCTGCACGTCGTCATGAGGCACACCTGGACTCCATTACCTCACTCATTACCTCCCCTATATCTGGCACTCCCTTAGGTTCCTTCCCCAGTCAGTATTGTTTATGTGTTTCATGTCTATACACTACTCGTGTTTGTTATATTGTTCCATGTTCCGTTTATTATTAAAGTCACCACCTGCACTTGTTTTCCGACTCCAAGCGTATACGTTACAATGTGGGAGAGTTTATGCACAGTACAGTGTGTGCCTAAATATACAGTGCCTTCAGAAAGTATTTACACCCCTCGACTTTTTCCACATTTTGTTGTGTTACACAGTTTTTAAAGATGAATGAACAATGAAATGCTAATATACCTTGATTAGATAAGTCTTCACCCCCCTGTTAGAAACAACTTTGGCAACACCTTTGGGTAGGTCTCAAAAGAGCTTTGCACATCTCTATTGTGTATACTTTTCAAGTTACAGTATTGCATTTATAACTTTTCTAATGACATCACAAAATAACATTATTATTCTTTAGATCGCCTCTGACCATTCCCCACATTCTATGTTAGAAATATTGTTCCAGTATTGACTTTAGAACATGTAAAGCTTCGGCGGGAAAAGTCTGTGTAGACAAAAGCACATTTCTATGTGAATTTGGAGATAGCTGAAAGTCCTTGATTTACAACAGGGTGTGAACTGTCAATTCCCCACCAGCTACCCTTTCCCCCCTATGCAGGGGAGAGGGGCCTGGCCGAAATCAGCCACTGCAGAGCTGATCCGGCCCATCTGGATCCTCACAGGACAGTCATGACACCTTCTTAATGCATTTGAGCCAATCAATTGTGTTGTGACAAGGTAGGGGTGGTATACAGAAGATAGCCCTATTTGGTAAATTACCAAGTCCATATTATGGCAAGAACAGCTCAAATAAGAAAAGAGAAACAACAGTCTATCATTACTTTAAGACATGAAGGACAGTCAATCCAGAAAATGTCAAGATTTTCAAAAGTTTCTTCAAGTGAGGTTGCAAAAACCATCAAGCGCTATGATGAAACTGGCTCTCATGAGGACCGCCACAGGAAAGGAAGACCCAGAGTTACCTCTGCTGCAGAGTATAAGTTCATTAGAGTTAAATGCACCTCAGATTGCAGCCCAAATAAATGCTTCACAGAGTTCAAGTAACAGACACATCTCAACAACAACTGTTCACAGGAGACAGGCCTTCATGGTCGAATTGCTGCAAAGAAACCACAAATAAAGGACTCCAATAATAAGAAGAGACTTGCTTGGTCTAAGAAACACGAGCAATGGACATTAGACTGTTGAAATCTGTCCTTTGAGCCCAAATTTGAGATTTTTGGTTCTTTGTGAGACGCAGAGTAGGTGAACGGATGATCTCTGCATGTTTGGTTCCCACCATGAAGCATGGATGGGGAGGTGTGACGGTGTGGGGGTGCTTTGCTGGTGACACTGTCAGGGATTTATTTAAAATTAAAGGCACACATAACCAGCATGACTACCACAACATTCTGCATCGCTACGCCATCCCACCTGGTTTGCGCTTAGTGGGACTATAATTTGTTTTTCAACAGGACAATGACCCAACACACCTCCAGGCTGTGTAAGGGCTATTTAAAAAAGAAGGAGAGTGATAGTATGCTACAACTGATGACCTGGCCTCCACAATCAACTGACCACAACCCAATTGAAATGGTTTGGGATGAGTTGGACCGCAGAGTGAAGGAAAATCAGCCAACAAGTGCTCAGCATATGTGGGAACTACTTCAAAACTGTTGGAATAGCATTCCACATGAAACTGGTTGAGATTGCCAAGAGTGTGCAAAACTGTAATCAAAGCAAAGAGTGGCTACTTTGAAGAATTATAAAATATATTTTTATTTGTTTAACACTTGTTTGCTTACTACATGTGTTTAATTCGGGAGATGGTAACTCTTTAAACAACCGCTCTCGTGGTGCCCCAAATCCTAATGAGTTAATTGTTACATGATTAATTAAATGGGTAACAAATAACATAGTTTGTTGATTAGATAAATAACAGTCATCAGATTAATGAAAGTAATGTCATGACAATGGAAAGAAATTCCAAAAATGTACTTTTAACAAGGCACACTTGCTAATTGAAATGCATTGCAGGTGACTACCTCATGAAGCTGGTTGAGAGAATGCCTAGAGTGTGCAAAGCTGCATCAAGGCAAAGGGTGGCTTCTTTGAAGTATCTCAAATCTAAAATATATTTTGATTTGTTTAACACTTTTTTGTTTACTACATGATTCCATATGTGTTATTTCATATTTTTGATGTCTTCACTATTATTCTACAATGAAGAAAATAGTAAAAACAAAAAAACCTTGAATTAGTAGGTGTGTCCAAACTTTTGACTGATACTGTATGTTGAGCACTGCTTATATTGTCTCAGTCTTCCTCTGATAGTTCTGGCTATATTCAATTCATTTTCCCATTTTGCTTTAATATAAAGAGTTGAGTCTTTTCTAAAGGTTATCATGCCATGACAGAGTGAAGATATTGTCTTGGACGTTGCCTGTTTATATGCATTTCAGATCACATTCCTTCATTTTTTAAATCATAGATACTGGTTTAAATTATGGATCAAACTCAAACCATTTCTATATTCTGATTTCCTCTTCCAGTTTGTGTTGTTTCACCATCAGAGACCAGAGGTCTAGTGTAAATTATGATATATAAGGTTCAGTATTCCTGTTAATGTCCAAAATGTTTCTTTATCCCCAGCTACAGACTGGATTAGGCGACCTTGAATGACAGGCTTAATATCTTTCTTTCCGAATAGCACTGTATTGTGAGTCACACCAACACAGCTAAGTAGTACCCCCCCCCCCCCCCCCTTGTCTTTAGGGAGCTGTGGAGTCAAATATCTAATCCTTGGTTTCCTGCCATCCCAAATGAACCATGATATTAACTTGTCTCACAGATTGAATTGTTTCAGGGGAACCTGTCGTAGCAGAATCAGAATTAGTTAGGCAACATTGATAAATAAGATGTTTTATCTACTTTCATAAATATGCCTATATGGGAAAAAGTTACTTGGGCCCCAGAGAGGGGAGAGGTCAGGCTTGTCTTCATATGTGAACGCATATTTTAAACCATGTGAAGGGATGATTGAGGGGGAACCAATAATCTCTTGGCTCCACAATGTCTCTGTGCTAGTCACTCCCTACTTTTCCCATTTGGGGAAGAGTATGGCCATGTCTGGAACCATTGTATGTCCCTTCTGATGTTGCCCTTATCTTGACCTAGAGACTCACTCTCCTCTCCGTGAGCTTGTCCAGGAGGGATGGTATTTGAGATGGGAATATCTAGACTTGACAATTGATATATGCCATTGGATGAGGTAATGTTTTGGTACTATGTTGTACCAAGAACGAGATAAGAACTTCGTTTAGCAGACCAAACTGAACGATAATTTATAGCTAATGCTGTCTGGCTATGGGATACTCCTCTCTCAAGTAAAAGTCTTCCTTTGTGCAGTTTTCCTAAGACCTGTGGTTCGTCATTGTGAGTTGGGAGGGGTGGATCTTTGCTATTAAAGATCTCAGGTGCCATTATGTTGACACTCTCAGAATTAATTTATAGACACTGAATTGATCTGAGAGTCAAAGGGCTATGCTGAAGCTCATATTATTAAAAGATGAAGTTTAAAGTATAACTCTGACTTGTGTGTGGTTTGTAACTCTCCTTATTTAGTAATACAGGAAATTTCCACGACAGACCTCAACTGGTAAAGACTGGAATCTGGGGAGACTATTCATTTGAACTTTCTCTATTCTAGAGCTGAAATCTAAAGGGAGAAGGGACCATGCCTATTTATCTTTATGAATATTTCAGATAATTGGTTTATATTTAGTTATATATAGCTTTAAATTATCCTTTGTTAGGTTTACCCCTAGATATGTAACCTTTTCTGAATTTCAGTTGAAACCAAATGTATATTTTATTTCCTCTAATAGGGTGTAATTAAAGCATAGAATTTGTGTGTTGTGTACATTAAGTTTGTATCCTGAAAAATACCCATATGTTAGTTTTTGGAGGCAAGTGTTAGGGTCAGTCATGTGAACTAGCACATCATCAGCATATAAGGCCAATACCAATGCCAATACCATGTAATTAATCATTTTGCCTTATTGCTTGAGCAAGGGGCTCAATATACTGTTCCTGAGTGGGAAAGTGGTCTAAGTCACTGCATCTCAGTGCATAAGGTGTCACTACAGTCCCTGGTACCAATCCAGGCTGTATCACATCTGGCTGTGATTGGGAGTTCCATAGGGTGGTGCATATTTAGCCCAGCATCCTCTGGTTTTGGCTGGGTTAGGCCGGCATTGTAAATAAGAATTTGTTCTTAATTGACTTGCCTAGTTAAATAAAGGTTAAATAAATCAAATAAAAATATATACACAAGGCAAATAACGCAGGTGAGGCGCAACATCCCTGACGCGTAAAATTATTTCCTTTATCAGATGGCCATTCACTTGAATTCTACCTGTAGGCTCATGGTAAATGGTTTTAAAACATTGGACTGTGTCTTTTTTTAAGCCAAATCTCTCTAAAATGTGATATAAATGAGTCCAATTAACACTGTCAATTTCTGTATCTAAACTGACTAATAGTGCTTCTGAATTGTTTTCCTTAATCTGATTGATGACATGTAGAGATCTTCTGGTGTTTTGGGTTTGATGGCCTCTAATAAACCCGGTTTGGTCCAACTCAATTAGATCCAGCATAAAGTCTCCTGATGCTATTCGAGATGTATAGTTTATAGTCATAATTCAGAATTGAAATTTCTCTATAATAATTACTGAAATGTTCTTTATCTTTACCCTCTGTTGGTATGACAGTAATGATGGCTTCCTTTCATGAGGGAGGGGCTTCACCCTGGGTCCAATTAAATTAGGATAAAAGTAAAGGAATTAATTCTTCCCTATTTGGGGAGTTTTCTTCTCTGCAGATCCTTTGAAGCTCTGTCAGGTTGGATGGGGAGCGTGGCTGCACAGCTATTTTCAGAACACTCCAGAGATTTTAGATTGGGTTCAATTCCAGGCTCTGACTGGGCCACTCAAGGTCGTTTCGAGACTTGTCCCAAAGCCAATCCTGTGTTGTCTTGGCTGTGTGCTTAGGGTCGTTGGGCTGTTGGAAGGTGAATCCTCTCCCCTGTCTGAGGTCCCGAGCACTCTGGAGCAGGTTTTCATTAAGGATCTCTCTGTACTTTGCTCAGTTCATCTTTCCCTCCATCCTGCCACCACCATGCTTCACTGTAGGGATGGTGCCACGTTTCCTCCAGACGTGACGCTTGGCATTCAGGCCAAAGAGTTCAATCTTGATTTCATCAGACCAGAGTTTCTCATAGTTTGAGAGTCTTTAGGTGACTTTTGGCAAACTCCAAGCGGGCTGTCATGTGCCTTTTACTGGGGAGTAAAGGCCAGACGGATGCCATAAAGGCCTACCATAAAGGTTTGATTGGTGTAGTGCTGCAGAGATGGTTGTCCTTCTGGAAGGTTCTCCCATCTCCACAGAGGAACTCTGGAGCTCTGTCAGAGTGACCATCGGGTTTTTGGTCACTTCCCTGACTAAGGCCCTTCTCCCCCGATTGCTCAGTTTGGCTCTAGGAAGAGTCTTGCTGGTTCCAAACTTCTTTCATTAGGTTCTTGGGGACCTTCAATGCTGCAGAAATGTTTTGGTGCCTCGACATAATCCTGTCTCGGAGCTCTATGGACAATTCCTTTGACATCATGGCTTGGTTTTTGCTCTGACAGGTGAGTGCCTTTCCGAAACATGTCCAATCAATTTAATTTACTACAGGTGGACAAATTCTAGAAACATCTCAAGGATGATCCGTGGAAACAGGATGCACCTGAGCTAAATTTTGAGTCTCATAATTAAGGGTCTGAATAATTATGTAAACAAGGTATTGCTGGTTTGTATTTGAAATAATTGTGCAAAAATGTCTAAAAACCTGTTTTCACTTTGTCATTATGGGGGAAAGTGTGTAGATTGATGATTTATTATATTTATTTAATCTATTTTAGAATAGGCTGTAACGTAACAAAATGTGGAAAGGGGGAAGAGGTTGGAATACTTTCCAAATGCACTGTAACTCCATTCTTGTGTATTTTATTCTTATCCTTTTGTGTTACTATTTTATTTGTATCTTTAAACTGTGTATTGTTTAGCGCTCCTAAGCAAGAATTTCACAGTATAGTCTACACCAGTTGTATTTGGCGCAAAAAATAAGTGTTCTTGCGTTCTAACTACCCGCAATTCAAAGTGCTCTGAACAAATAAAGGGAATCATTCACAAACATAGGCACATTCGAAAGATCTGATAACCGTATCGGTAATGTCGTATTCTCACGGGGCAGAAATCTCAGAGATCAATTGGTAAACTCTGATTTAGATATCCCTGCACAATGTGTATTTGCTCCCCTACTGGATGGAAACTACAAGTGTAATGGCTGTGCTCAATGCAATGGCACTTATAAATGTAGATCCTTCAAACACCCCCAAACAGGGAAACAGATCCCAATTAAAGGTGTTATCATGTGCCTCACTAAGGCAGTTATTTATCTTATAACTTGTCCTTGTGGTTAAAATTGTGTGGGTAAAACAAAGTGCGAATGAAAAATACAAATCTTGGAGCATTGTAGCACAATTAGCTGCAAAAACTTGACTTACCCATGTCACGGGGGTGTTCTAGTTCAATATTTCTATATTGGTGTTTTGTATGGTTCCCTTGGTCCGACTCTCATAACAACCGTGACAGAATATCCCACCAAGCAAGGACCAAGCAGTGTGATGGAGGTGAAGGAGTTTTGGACCTGGGAAGAAATTATGTGAGGTTGTGAGACCCTTCCTTGGAAGGAGACACCAATGAAGGTGGAAGGACAGCGACGACGCAGGGGACCACGTCCACAAAAACCCGAGATTTTTTTTTGGGGGGGGGGGCACGAGGAGTGGAAGAGCGGGTCATCAGTCCGGTGCCATCTGTGCCGGCTCCCCGTACTCACCGTGAAGAGCCAGAGACCATCAGGGTGGCGATGGAGAAGTTGGGAGAGAGAGATGTTATGTAGGTGTGTTCTGCATGGCATACGACCTGAAGAGCCTGTCAGCAGTCTGGTGAGACCTGTGCCAGCTCTCTGCACCCTTGCTGAAGTGCTTGTCACCAGTCCGGTGCCACCTGTGCCGGCTCCACGCACCAGGCCTCCAGTGCGTCTCCCCAGCCCGGTACTTCCGGTGCCAGCTTCCTTCCGGTGCCAGCTTCCTCTGTGCCGGTGCCCAGTCCAGGCACAGCGTTCAGCCCGGCGCCATGGTCTGATCCGGGGTCCAGGGGGGGGGGGGGGGGGCTACGACCCACACCGGAGCCGCCACTAGTCACCCCCCCTAATTAGGTTATTAAATTATTGCATCTGAGCTCCTAGAGTGTGTCAAGTATTTGGCGCAAATTACATTATTTAGTTTTTTATTTGATTTAGCCATTGTTTGCATTCAAGACCAGGTTGTTTTTATTGATCTCATTTCGTCACTGTCAGAGTAGCCATTCATTTTGGTCATTTCTGTGGTATTAAAAAATACTTTGTTAATTTTTATACCATCCTATCATGTAAACTACACCGAATTGCATGAAATGCGTTTATCAAAGGCAAAAAATGTCCAGACCCTGCTAAAAGATTTTCCCCATGTGTGGAAATCCTAAAAACACGTCTGCTGAACAGTGCAAATGCGATTATAGGTGCATGCAATGTAGATAAAATAAATAAACCTAACCTACTGTACCTACTGCCATGATACTGCCATGATATGATAGCACCATGGTCATGTTTTAAACCAATGCATAATTCATCAGACACACACATTCCACAAATCAATGTCAACCCATGTTGGTTCAATGTAATTTCACATGAAAACAACGTTGATTCAACCAGTGTGTGCCCAGTGGGCTGCTTCCGCTGGTTATTTTTCACCCAATGCCTGTTAGAATAAAAAATGTATAGGACACTAGAACATTTCAGGGATTTTTCTGCCATAGAAACCCTTGGGCAGAGGGCCTCCCGAGTGGCATAGCAGTCTAAGGCACTGCATCCCAGTGCTAGAGGAGTCCCTACAGACCCTGGTTCGATCATGGGTTGTATCACAACTGGCTGTGATCGGGAGTCCCATAGGGCGGCGCACAGTTGGCCCAGCATCGTCCGGGTAAGGGGAGGGTTTGGCCAGGGGGCTTTACTTGGCACACCTCGTGGCGGGCCTGCAGGCTGACCTCGCTCGTCAGGTGAACGGTGTTTCCTCTGACACATTGGTGCAGCTGGCTTCTGGGTTAAGCGGGCAGGTGTTAAGAAGCACGGTTTGGTAGGTCATGTTTTGGAGGATGCGTGACTTGACCTTTGCCTCCTGAGCCCATTGGGGAGTTGTAGCGTTGAGACAGGATCAAAATTGGGGGTAAAAATAAATAAATAAATAAACCCTTGGGTGGCCTGCCTAAGCGTTGTTTCGTGATGCATAAAAAAAATCTAGATATATAATTTTGGGGGTTGAAATACATTTTCTGGATTGAAAAATGCTTTCAGTGTAAACTTAAATGACTACAACCAAATATAAAGTATGTAGAAAAGATAATGGACCTATCACTTTTTTAATAATCTTTGAGATTTAACAATCACCAAAATAAAATCTAAACAGTCAGGGGAATAGAAAATTCCCAAAACAATACATTCACCCGTATTGATTTTGTTATTAAGTCGGAGAAAAATAACAGCATTAGCCATGGCAAAATGCATAGAATTGCAGGAAATTATCTTTAAAACTGTAAAATGTTCTCTCAGCTACATGGCAGAATTTGTCAAATTCCTGGAAATTAGCTATAGCTCTCAGCTACATGGAAAAATGTGTAGAATTGCAGGAATGTATCTTGGCTCCATGGAGAAATTCAGAGAATTGCAGGAAATTGGCTTAAAAACTTGCTGACTGCACCCATTGCCATGGCCACCATCATCCAGAAAAAACTTGCATTTTGCAAGGACTTGAAAGTGTCTGTGTGTGTGTATGCGTGCGACAGCAGTATTTCAGTGAGAAATTATGGCCAATGTTTTTCTCCTGGGGTTCTGTTACGAGGCTAGCAGCTATAATCCTAGTGTTTGCACAGCGACGCATACATGGTGCTACAGCCAGGATATGGCACGCACACACACACACACACACACACCTATACTGTATTTCCCAGAAACAAACTCAGCACCAGAGTTTAGGACCCCTCTATCACCTTCATCTAAAATAAATATCTTACTTAGTTTCAATGGAAAATGAGCCCGCCTAAGAACAAACCTAGGGTAAACCCTGAATGACTATGATCCTTCCCCACTTAGGTACGATTTAACTGTCATCTGGGGTAATTCTCTACCTCCTAGTGTTGACATAAAAGAGCCTAAAGAGATTTAGGGAAACACTTTAAATGATAATGTCCCTTTTATGGTAATGGGCCTTGACATGATGCTCTGAGTCTTTACTGTCCGACTGTATATCTATCTGTCTACAACCCGCCCCCTCCCCACCCCGACTTAGCCCCTACTGCTACAGATAACACATGCCGACATGCACATATTAATAGCATATTATGTTGCCACATACTGACTCGATTGAAATTGAAATCGGTCTGCACACATAACACGTTAGTCTCGTGGAACCAAACAAGTGGTGTCTGCCGCGTGCAAGATTAATAACATAAGCATCTGAATCTCTATAGTATCAATTTAATGTTTTGGTGCTTGCAGTCCTGAATGCTGCATCAGGGACCTCTGCATCCCAACAAGGAACACTCTGGGGGAATCACTTTTAACATCACTTTTACCAACACGTCTCCTGCACCACAATAGGCTCTAACACTCTGGAGCACTTATTCTCTACCCACAGAAACGCATACAAGACCGTCCCTTGCCCTCCCTTCGGCAAATCTAGTGCAGAAGTGGTCTGACAAAGCGGAAGCTAAGCTATAAGACAGCTTCACTAGCACAGACTGTAATATGTTTAGTGATTCATCCGATAACACTGAAGGGTTTACCACATCAGTCACAGGTTTCAGCAATAAGTGCATTGACGACATCATCCCACACAGTGACCATACGTACGTACCCAAACCAAAAGCCATGGATAACAGGCAGTGTCTGCACCGGCCTAAAGGCTAGAGCTACTTCTTTCAAGAAACAGGACACGGACATGAATGCTTACAAGAAAGGCCACTACGACCTCCAACGTCAATATAGGACTAAGATACAATCCTACTACACCGGCTCCGACGCTCGTCGGATGTGGAAGGGTTTGCAGACTATTACGGATTACAAAAGGAAACCCAGCCGTAAATTGCCCAGTGATGCAAACCTCCCAGATGAGCTGAATGCCTTCTATGCCCGCGTCGAGGCAAACAACACTGAGCCAGGCATGAGAGCCCCTACTGTGTGATTTTGCTCTCCGTGGCCGATGCAAGTAAGACTTTTAAACAGGTTAACACTCACAAGGTTGCTGGGCCAATTGGAATGCCAGGTCGCATTCTCAGAGCATGCGCAGACCAGCTGGCAAGTCTCTTCACTCTTTACTCCTTGTATATAGCCTTGTCGTGGTTATGTATTGTGCTACTATTTTCTATTTTTATTTGCTAATTTGTTCGTAATTTTAACTCTGCATTGTTGAGAAGTAAGCATTTCATGGTCAAGTCTACACCTGTTGTGGGACAAATACAATTGGATTTGATTCTACTTGATCAGACAGTCTATGTCATAGCATATTTGTCATAGTGGTAGAAAATCATTCTCTAACACCCTTCTTCCTAGACCCCTTTTTCTGAAAATGGGGCAGTGGGAGGTGTTGGTAATCATGGTTTAGCAAACACACACACACACACACACACACACACACACACACACACACACACACACACACACACACACACACACACACACACACATTACTGCAGTGATGAGAATCTCTCGCCCACCGGAGGTTTAAAACACGCAGAACTGCAGATACTAAAACCTCCCCTAGGCTAGGCTACAAAACCGCAGTGTCCAGAGGGAGAGAGAGAGGGGAGGAAGATAAATACATATGGAAAGATATGGTATACTGTACTTTGGTAGAGCTAGCTAGATGGAGAGAGAGAGAGTGATGGCGAGAGATGTAGCGAAGGAGAGAGAGGGAGGTGTGAGTGTCTAAATGAGATATCTCCTCTGCCCGACCCCAGTTACCCCAGCATGCTACATAAGCTTCCCTCCATTAGCAGTCAGGCTGAGGAGTAGCTCACTCCTGTGGCCAACAACAAGGCTTCTGTGGAGTAAATCTCGTAGGGAGACAGAGAGTACTGAGTGGCCAACCATTACAAAAAGATGCTACCCTACATGATCTTATAAAGTCTTATGTGGCTTCATAAGAGAGCTGTAAATGTAACCCATACCCACCCAGGGACAGATTAAGAAATCATAAACCCTGGGGCTTTATTTATAAAATTATTTTAAAAAATAAGCCTTTTTTAAAACACATTTCATGCAATTCTATATAATTTACATGACAGAATAATATTTTTTTATACCATACAAATAACCAAAATGAGTGGCTACTCTGATCAATCTGGTATTGAATTCAAACAAACAATAGCCCAGGCCAATAAATCAACACACAGATTGTACAATATTAGGAGGATATACTGTGCCTTTGGAAAGTATTCAGAGTCCTTGACTTTTTCCACATTTTGCTAGGTTGAAAAACAAATGATAGTCCCACTAAGAGCATACCAGATGGGATGGCATATCGCTGCAGAATGCTGTGGTAGCCATGCTGATTAAGTGTGTCTTGAATTCTAAATAAATCACTGCCAGTGTCACCAGTAAAGCACCCCCATACCATCACACCTCCTCCTCCATGCTTCACGGTGGGAACCACACATGTGGAGATCATCCGATCACCCACTCTGCGTCTCACAAAGACACTTCTTCTTACTGATGACCTTTAGTAGTGGTTTCTTTCACCATCGTTACACGCACCTGCACGTCATCAGACGCACCTAGACTCCATCACCTCCTTGATTACCTGCCCTATATATGTCACTCCCTTTGGTTCCTTCCCCAGGCGTCATTGTTTCTGTTTGTTTCCTGTCTGTGCGCTGTTTGTGTTTCTTGTTTTGTTCAATTGTTTATTAAATTATGCACTCCCTGAACATGCTTCCCGACCCCCAGCGCACACATTATACGTTACTTGAACTCTGTGAAGCGTTTATTTGGGCTGCAATCTGAGGTGCAGTTAACTTTAATGAACTTATCCTCTGCAGCAGAGGTAACTCTGGGTTTTTCTTTCCTGTGGCGATCCTCATGAGAGCCAGTTTCATCACAGCGCTTGATGGTTTTTGCGACTGCACTTGAAGAAGTTCTTGAAATATTACGGATTGACTGACCTTCATGTCTTCAAGTAATGATGGACTGTCATTTCTCTTTGCTTATTTGAGCTGTTCTCGCCATAATATGGCCTTGGTCTTAACCAAATAGGGCTATCTTCTGTATACCACACCTACCTTGTCACAACACAACTGATGGGCTCAAACGCATTAAGAAGGAAATAAATTCCGCAAATTAGATTTTAACAAGGCACACCTGTTAATTGAAATGCATTCCAACTGAAGCTGACCTCATGAAGCTGGTAGAGAGAATGCCAAGAGTGTGCAAAGCTGTCATCAAGGCAAAGGGTGGCTACTTTGAAGAATCTCAAATATAAAATATATTTTGATTTGTTGAACACTTTTTTGGTTACTACATGATTCCATATGTGTTATTTCATAATGTTGATGTCTTCACTATTATGCTACAATGTAGAAAATAGTCAAAATACAGAAAAACCCTTGAATGAGTAGGTGTGTCCCTATCAAGGCAGGGCCCCTCAGTTACCCACGTGGGCCCCCCTACCTCCTGAGTCCTTCTGTGGTAGGCGGTTGAAGCATATATATATATATATTGTATATATATATACAAATCTGCATTATTATTTCATTATTTAAGTCTATGGTGCAGTCAAGGTCTCTGAGACAGATTGCAAAGTATCATCGAATGTAAGTCTACACCTCTGGCCACATAAGGGGCTTAAGTTCAAATTCAAATTCAGAATATACACAGCTCTATTGAGGAAAAATAGCTTATGATTTAATGGCTCACACAAACACACTCACGCACACAAGCACGCACGCACGCACACGCACACACACACTGAAGGGCTATAGGGTTTATGTAGTAATGTCCCTCAGACACAGAGTGGGGGGTTGGGTGTGTATGTATAGATTTGACAGGCCTGTGAACAGATGGACAGGAGGCTATTCCCCAGGCTACCAGCCTTCTGCTGAATACCACAAGCCTGCCAAATCTACCCCTCCCTCCTTCACTCCTCATTATTTTCTTCTATACCTCCTCTCTTATTTCTCTCCCCTCCGCCTCTCTCCACTCCTTCTCCTGCTGTGTCACTACTCGCCCTCCTCCCCCACCAAGTCCCCGTCCATCTTTCCCTATATCCCCTCTGTCTCTCTCCTCCCTACATCCTCCCGTATATCCCTCCCTCAATCCCTCCATCCCTCTCGTCCTTGTCTTCCCTCCTGCAGAACTGGGTCCCTGTCCAAGCCCAGTTCTAATCCTCTGCTTTCCCATGTGAAAAGGAGTCGTTATCCCATCCATCCCGCTTCTCCATCCCGCTCTCTCTCTCTCTCTCCCTCCATCCCCCTCTCCTGTGTTGGGCCTAAGCCCAGTCCACAGCTCCTAGGCTTACAGCCAGGCTTTACAGCCAAACTCAGCTACATTAGATTCACACCATCTCAGTCTGGGAACCGAACAAATTAAGTGATTATGAGAGCGAAGCTGTAGTCTAAATCACATGCTAACTGGTCCTCAACACAGCCAAATCACACTAACTCTCAGGCTAAAAAAGAACAGCTCCTTCTGTCCTGCTATAGAAGGGTGTAAAGCAGGGTGTTTGTCACGTCTTGTGTTGAGAGGGAAGGGAACAAAGGGAGAGACTGTGTGTAAGCAGTTGTGTGCGCAGGTGTGTGAATGTGTGTGCAAGATGTGTGTGCTTAAAATAGACAGTATTACAGTTTTTTTTCAATTGTAACAAGCATTGGTCAATACTAAAGCCACTTTTTCAAAACGCTTCACACAGTCTGCATTACCAATGTGCATCTTGGCCAAACAGTTCATCGCACCTCCAAAACTCACTCAAAACCACCAAAACACTTCATACATGTCTCAAAATAAGCTTGTTCGACCATAACACTGGCAAGAGTTCTCACTCAGAAAGCATACACCGCCACTCATAACACACTGACCTTGAAAACACTAACAACAGGGAGCATTACATGAATTATGAACTTCTCTCTGAAGTTTGAATGATTTTTCACAGACATCAGTATTTCATTGTAGAATAAAAATGCCATCTTTTCACTTTATTGACTGTACTGAAGTATATGTAACAAGAATAAATCAGAAATGCAGCAATTTTCTTCAATAGCCTTTATTTATTTCTATATCTTTGCATATTGTAACGGCAGATTTCCTCCTCTTCGTCTGAAGAGGAGTAAGGATCGGACCAAGATGCGGCGTGGTAAAGTGTTCATGACGATTTTAATAAGAAAAGCACTGAACACTATGAAATACAAAAACAATAAACTAATACGTGAAATAACCAAACCGAAACAGTTCCGTGTGGCACAAACACTGACACAGGAAACAAACACCCACAAACCTACAGTGAAACCCAGGCTACCTAAGTATGATTCTCAATCAGAGACAACTAATGACACCTGCCTCTGATTGAGAACCATACTAGGCCGAACACAGAAATAGAAAAACATAGAAACACAAAACATAGACTGCCCACCCCAACTCACGCCCTGACCATACTAAATAAAGACAAAACAAAGGAAAATAAAGGTCAGAACGTGACAGTACCCCTCCCCCCCAAAAGGTGTGGACTCCGGCCGCAAAACCTGAACCTATAGGGGAGGGTCTGGGTGGGCGTCTGTCCGCGGGACGTGGACCTCACTTCACCATAGTTTTGGTGCGCCTCTTAGCCCGCCTCCGTGGCCTCTTTAGAGCGGCGACCCTCGCCGCCAATCTTGGACTGGGGACCCACACCACGGGTCCCGAATGGATGACAGACTCCGGCAACGCCGGACAAGTGGGAGACTCGGGCAGCGCCGGAGAGGCGGGAGGCTCCGGCAGCACCGGATAGGCAGGAGACTCCGGCAGCTCCGGAGTTAAGGGCGGCTCCGGCCGCTCCTGGCTGGCTGATGGCTCCGGCAGCTCCTGGCTGGCTAACGGCTCCGGCAGATCCTGGCTGGCTGACGGCTCCGGCAGATCCTGGCTGGCTGACGGCTCCGGCAGCTCCTGGCTGGCTGACGGCTCCGGCAGGTCCCGGCTGACTGACGGCTCCGGCAGGTCCCGGCTGACTGACGGCTCAGGACAGACTGGCGGCTCAGGACAGACTGGCGGCTCTGACGGCTCAGGACAGACGGGAGACTCTGGCAGCTCAGGACAGACGGGAGACTCTGGCAGCTCAGGACAGACGGGAGACTCTGGCAGCTCAGGACAGACGGGAGACTCTGGCAGCTCAGGACAGACGGGAGACTCTGGCAGCTCAGGACAGACGGGAGACTCTGGCAGCTCAGGACAGACGGGAGACTCTGGCAGCTCAGGACAGACGGGAGACTCTGGCAGCTCAGGACAGACGGGAGACTCTGGCAGCTCAGGACAGACGGGAGACTCTGGCAGCTCAGGACAGACGGGAGACTCTGGCAGCTCAGGACAGACGGGAGACTCTGGCAGCTCAGGACAGACGGGAGACTCTGGCAGCTCAGGACAGACGGGAGACTCTGGCAGCTCAGGACAGACGGGAGACTCTGGCAGCTCAGGACAGACGGGAGACTCTGGCAGCTCAGGACAGACGGGAGACTCTGGCAGCTCAGGACAGACGGGAGACTCTGGCAGCGCTGGAGAGGAGGAAAGCTCTGGCAGCGCTGGACAGGCGGGAGACCCTATAGGCAGAAGACGGAGAGACAGCCTGGTGCAGGGGGCTGCCACCGGAGGGCTGGTGCGTGGAGGTGGTACTGGATAGACCGGATAGACTGGACCGTGCAGGCGCACTGGAGCTCTTGAGCACAGAGCCTGCCCAACCTTACCTGGTTGACAACTGCCTCTGATTGAGAACCATACTAGGCCGAACACAGAAATAGAAAAACATAGAAACACAAAACATAGACTGCCCACCCCAACTCACGCCCTGACCATACTAAATAAAGACAAAACAAAGGAAAATAAAGGTCAGAACGTGACACATATAGTAATTTACTTGTGAAAAATAAAAAGCTGAAACAAAAAACTAATTCCTGAAATTCCAGGGCGGCAATAATAATTACAAAAAAAAACATCAACAACATGTATAGTATAATCACTCATACTGTACAGTACTGTGAGGGTTCTAGTTCTCCCTCTCTCCTGCATTTGGCCACAAGTTCTCATCAACATCACATCTTATGTCTTCTCTGGCGATGCATCTTGGAAAGTGCCTTCTGGAATGCCTAATCCAACCCTGCCACTCTTCTCTCCCCAACAACCTGTCTTCCTTGATCCATGTTTCCAAACTAAATTATTCTGAAGCCGTCCTCTTATGTCTGTTTGGTAACGAGACTAAATTCAGGACACTTGTGTAGGCTTTCAGCTGAAATTGCAATCAGCTGTGTTTGGAATTATTATATATTCTGCTGAGATTTTCTATATATTTCAATCTGGTTACTGCAGACATGCACGACATTTGCCATCATTCTGTTTTGAATGTGTGTTTTAACAGTTTTGGAAACAGTGTGTTAGCATTTGAAAACATGTGCTGCAAATATATAGTTTTGCAGGTGGCGGAGTACCTAATGACAAAAGGGTTCATGGATTTCGGAGAATGTGGTCATTGAATGCATTTTGTGTGAAAGCAATGAAAAATGATTCACAGTTTGGTCCACATACACTTCTGTTTCACTGACTGTAGCCACAAGGCTACTTTGACCAATGCATGTTAGCAATTGTACTGTAATGAAGATGGTCATAAAGAGGAACTCAGTCGCACACGCACACACAGTCCTGTTTAAATAACCTTGTGGGCACACACAATTTATAACCATTCAAAATCCTATTTTCCCTAACCCTAACCCTTACCCTAACCCTAATTTTACCCTTAACCCCAAAACCGAACCTTAACCCTAAACCTAAATCCTAATCCTAAAACTAACCGTAACTCCAAAACCTAATTCTACCTTAACCCTAAACCCCCTAGAAATAGCATTTGACCTTGTAGGGACTAACAACATGTCCACAGTTGGTAAAATGTTTGTTTGTTTCCTATTCTTGTGGACACACACACACACACACACACACACACACACACACACACACACACACACACACACACACACACACACACACACACACACACACACACACTCACCTCGTATGATGGCTAGCTTGGCGGTGGTGGCCACCTCTCCCTCAGTGTTGCGGGCCACACACTCATAGACATTCTCATCTCGGGGGGCCCTGAGAGGCTGGATCCTCAGCACGGCCCCTGCTCCATCATCAAACTCTATCGTCTAGGGGAGAGGAGGAGATAGGGAACAGTCAGGAAACAGAAAGTGGAGAAACAGAAACCGTTTGGAATGAGGGGGAAAACAAGAGGAGACAGAAACAAGGACAAAGAACCAGGAAGAGACAGAAACCAGGACAAAGAACAAGGAAGAGACAGAAACCAGGTGAGTAACCAGGAAGGAGACCAATTGGGAACGAAAGGAAAAGGCCAATGTTCAGGGGAATAAAAACAAGGAGAGAAGAGCAGGTCCAACAAGTAACAAAACAAAACCCCTAAAAATGGCTAATAGACAAATATGATCTTTACAGAGTGGAGAATGGAGGGAGCTCACCTCTATGCGTTGGGAGTTGACCTTCTTGCCTTTCTTGTTCCAGTTGACCATGGGCTTGGGGTCACCTGACGCCTGGCACACAAATGAGGCCACGCCTCCCGACACCCCAATCTGGTCTCCGGGAATCTTGGTAAACTTGGGCGCCGCTGGCATAGACAGACAATTCAAATCAATTAAAACTTTATTGTCCTCATAGGGAAAATCTGTAGCCAGGAGTCCAAGACATAATGCAGTTCAGAAAACAAACATCCATAAGCAGATAGATAGACAGACACATCCAAATGATTAAACATTAATTTAGAATGATGGTACTAAAATGATTTTGCTTAATATTTTCCCAATGTAAATATACATGAATCATAATTGACATTTTAACAGATGCTCTTATCCAGAGCAACTTACAGCAGTAAGTGCATACATTTTTATACTTGGTCCCCTGTGGGAATTGAACCCACAACCCTGGCATTGCAAGCACAATTCTCTTCCAACTGATCCACCCAAAGATAGACAGCTCTCTCTCAAGAGATGCTAACTAGCCCAAAGCCGTGGACAGGAAGAGAGATACATGACATCACTGAGTCGTGATGGACATGGTGATTGGCCGCTAAGTACAGTTCACTTCCTGGCTATCATTTAGAGGACATGACCAAGGACTTCCTGTGTGTCATCTATAAAAGATGTGCTTCAGCTTCACAGGAGAAGGTTTTTTCACTACCCTGGGGCACGCTACTCCACTATGCAGCACAGATTGTGAGAACACATGGGTGGGTGCTACACGGGTGGATGAAAAGGTGTGGTGGAAATTCACAGCAGATAATTGGCTTTAATGTATTAATATCACACATACCCCTTTTCAGCCTCTGCAGTAAATTATAATGAAACAAGGAGACCATTTTGAGTACAAGGATTTAGGGATTGCATTAGCACATACATTTGGCTCTTCATTTATACTCTTTATGTTTCTAAAGTCCAGTTCTAACAGACAAGACAGTTGTATGCAGTTTTAGAACACAGTGTGCTTGATCTGAACGGTCTAGGTTTAGTTTTAGAACACAGTGTGCTTGATCTGAACGGTCTAGGTTTAGTTTTAGAACACAGTGTGCTTGATCTGAACGGTCTAGGTTTAGTTTTAGAACACAGTGTGCTTGATCTGAACGGTCTAGGTTTAGTTTTAGAACACAGTGTGCTTGATCTGAACGGTCTAGGTTTAGTTTTAGAACACAGTGTGCTTGATCTGAACGGTCTAGGTTTAGTTTTAGAACACAGTGTGCTTGATCTGAACGGTCTAGGTTTAGTTTTAGAACGTGCCATGTCGGCTGCTAGAGTTTCCGAAATGCAGTAATGCTTATTACTAACAAGCAAATAAAAATCTATTTCAGGCACACAAATTCCATCATCTTGTCAAGCTACTTCATACACTTTTCTCTCCTCTCTCTCGCACACGGTCTTATACTGTCCCTCCCTCCCTATGTCTCTCTGCCCATCTTAGAATGTCAGACTCTTCCTCGGCAAGCCCAGAGTTCTATCCCTCTGCGTCTGTTACCATGGCAGCCAGCTTCACTCCTCCTCCGTGGCGGAATCAGTTCTATCCATCAGGGCCAAGCCGGCCTGACCCTCACCATAACAACCTCCCTGCCTCCCTCTCTTACCGCTCTCCCACCTCTGTCTGTCACTCTATCACTGGGCCAGCTCCTCCTGTGTTGATTCAGTTCTACAATAGAGAGGCAGAGCAGCTGAAGAAGAAAAAAAACACTGCAATAACTCCCCCAAAAATCACCGAGAGACGGAAAAGCTCTCTGGCTTTACTCCCTCCCCTGCTAACTTCACACTTCAGTGAGTACCAGTCACACAGCAGCCAGCCCACCTCTGAGCTGTGAGGTAAAGTGCCTGAGCAGAAACCGAGAGAAACCTCAACGATACTTTTCGGGGGGAAAAAACGGAGTATTATTGGAGCCTTTTTACCATACACCGTCACACACTCTGTCAGTTGTGAAGTGTTGCACTTGGGAACAGGCAGCACTTTGGGGAGCTGTGTTAGAGGGTTGATTTCACATTCAACATTGGTTTACATTTCTGCACTGTCACTTTCAAAGACATTATTGTGCTATTCCCGCTGCACACTAGAACCAATTCTAATTACATGGGTGCAACTACCGGCCTCCAGCTGCATTCTGTTCTGGTTAGAGCCTTTGGTTCTGATTGAAACAAGACATACATATTGGTTTTCCTTTCATGAAAAATTCCCCCGAATTTGGTGAGGATAGTCAAGAATGCAGTCCGCCCCTTTAAAGGCTGAGTAGCCTTGACTCCTTGACTCCCTGGCTGCCAGTGGGATATAATGCTAGACTTCAGACTTACATGTATCTGGCCTATCATAATGAAACACCACATGGCTATGATTATCTAATAGCAGTGCTGGGAAGGTGTAATGTGCAGATGTGCGTCAGTAGGTAGCAAGTGGGTGTCATGATACTATAATCACCCCCACTACGACTGGAGGCTGGAAATTAGATCCGTCCGGACAAGTCTGACCAGATCACTCAGGTTCACTGTAAATCCATACCAATTACAGAAGTGGCCTATAATTAGGGTCCAGGGTTTTTCCTGGTCAGGTTACATGGTCAAGAAAAATGCAAGGTCCTAGCCACCAACCAAAACAAATATTAACACGGGCACTCCATCAGTGTAAGAAATATGGTGGTTCAGACTGCTCTTTTTGGGATGCTATTTTCTTTGAGTCACAGAGCAACACTTGGCAGTAATACCTCTAGGTAACACACTGTCCTTAAAATGTTGAACTGTAAGACATATCAAGGCATGCTTTCATAAAGTAACCGCAATGTGATGACTAACTATAGGCTGACTTCCCCTCACTGCTCATCAGTGTCAAAAAACCATTCATGCTCTTCAGTGCCACATACTTCCGTAGCGTTTTCTGTGCTGCAGTGTTAAAATGAGATGTGTTCTCTGTTCACCTGTCTTACTGTCGATCCATAAGACAAGACATCTGTTGGCATGCTTTGATGAGGGTGACAATCGGATAAGCGCTGACGTGTGTGTGCTGCTTATTGGTGTAATAAAACCACCACGGCCCTGACAGATCTTGTTAAACACCCATCACCGCAGAAACAGACAGGCAGACACACCTTCACCGGTCCACCTCCAGCACAACACCACGTCACCACTCACTGCAGCTAGCGTTGACCAACACAACTCACTGTTACAGACGCTTGTCAGCATAGAGGGAGAGAGAGGGATAGAGAGAGGGTGAGGTAGAGAGATAGGATGCATCGACGGCCATGCAGACAAACGGACAAACCTACACATAAACAAATCGACCAATTGGAGGACATACCATACAGACACATGAACTAACACACCCACACAAACATAAATCTGTAGTGTGTTACTTACCTAAGGCGTCCGAGAGGTTAGGCAGGGAAGTGAGCACCAGCAGCAGTGGCAGCAAAAAAGGGGGGTAGAGGCAGAGGCAGTACCCAGGGCGAGGCACCCTGGACTGGGCTACGGTTCCGCTAGGACTGGAGGGAACCATGGTACCTCCGGCGACTGGGGATGGAGGTGGGGGATGGGGGGGGGGGGACTTCACTCAACAGGGCTTGGCACTCTGTGGAACAACAAACAAACCCATAAAAACAAATGTGTTCAAATAAATACGGGGGAGAGAATATCCTTTTGAAGAACATTAAACCGAGTCGATGATCATACCGGATTTGGTCAGTTGAATAAAAAACACTTTTGACTTTGGATTGACAGGTCGAGCGAGCCTCTGCATGTGTATACAGTAAACACCCATAAATAAAAGGAAGGTGTTGAGCCCAGTACAGACAGTATCCTCAGTCTATCCACCCACTGTTTTTCGAGCCTTTCTACTGGCACAGTCTTTCCTCACTGGCCACAAACATACACACAAACCGCACATAAAACTCTAATATGGAAACACTCAAGCAAAGATGATATAGGAGCAGAATGGGTGTTCATGCCATCTCGGCACCGTGCAATATTCAATAAGAGCGTAATATCTATAATGTTAGATGGCGAAGGCCCCCTATAATAGATGTCCTGTGGGTAATCCTAGTCCAACCAGGGGGATCAGGCCTGACTCTTCTTTGCCTGGGGAGGATTTTTTTTTTATATCCCTGACAGGAGAGGAGATATTCAGCCGAGCTCTGCAGAAGCTCCCCTTCCAGGAGTCGATAACTCCTCCAGTCGCATCGATCCCTCCCTCTTTCCTTCTCTACCTCTATTCCTACCTCACCCCCCCCCCCCCCCCCCCCCCCCCCGTGTGGGAACGCAGGTGTGAAACCAAATGAGACAGGCTTCTTTGTTCCATCCTGTTCAGAACGGATGGAAGACACACAGAGACACAGATAAAAGTGCGCACATACTTATATAGATACATACAGATTAGAGGAACACACATGTTTACAAGGATGTTGACAAGCAAGTGCACACACATCCTACACTTCCCACAGTTATCTACAGTTTCCCACATCCAGTGAAAGTGTTGAACGTGGTTCCCTAATACAGGGACTTTCTACCATTTCCGGTCGAGAGTTCCATATTAAAACGTATATGGAATTCTCTAGCTCTTATCTGACACGCTTAAAGGCATTGGAGTCTGGCTCTTTAACCCGCCGAGCTCTAAATATAACCGGTCTATAAACATATCTGCCCATCTGACATATATTTCATGGAGCGCTACTTCCCTCCTTCCCCCCCTCTCTTATCTAGGCTTGGAGAGAAGTTCCTAACAGATAGGGAATCGAAGAGCTTTCAGGATCTATTTTTCAATTCAATAACCTAATAGCTACAACCTAATCAGAGATCGTCCAAGTGCCATTCCATCCACCACGATGAAGTCTCCTCTTAAAGAAACTCAATTTGTTAGCTAGCATCATCAGCATGATGCAATGGATGATAAGAAGCATGTGGGTCCTGTTGAACTGGGCTGACTCAGTAGGGTAACATTGTAAAAGGGTTGAAGAAAGTCAATGGGATAAATTTCCTTTTTGGAAATCGCTCTTTCCCACTATGGCGACTTGATCCTGATCTAATTCAATCTTGAGTGGTCTGTCACTCGAATCAAGCCCCTGTTCTGGTCTACCCTTCTCTCATCTCAATCCCTCATCTCACACCTGTCTACTTCTATATCCCCCTTACCTGTCCAACCCATCACCTGTCTCATCCCCCCCACCGTCTCTACCCGTCACCCCATCTTGTTCTCCCCGGCTCCGCCTTCCCTGTCTCTTCCTCCCCATCTCCTTCTATTGTATTTAACTGGACATCTACGTGAACCTGTGATCCCTCATTTCCCCACAAGGCTCTCCTGTCTCACCCCTCCCACCCTGTCTCACCCCCCTCCACCTCCCTGTCTCCCCCGTCTCGCCCTCCCTCTTATATTTAACCTGCTATCAAAACCTTTGATCCTTCTCCTTCCCCCACATGACCTGTTCCCCAGCTGCACCAGCTGCCCGGCTGTGGTCCATAAACACAGTTAAACAAACGGGCTTACTGTGAGTCTGGGAATGGAGAAAACAGTCCCATCTACATACTGTACTGCAGGCCTTGCCAGGAGCGGTCGTAACAGTTGTTAAAGCCGTAAAACTAATCTCATCTCTACTACCCCTGCATTGACCCTGTTGGCTGGGAAACAATGTCAGATTTGCCTCTGGGTTCTTATGTTCAGCCTTGGCACACGTCCCTTACTGTACTGTACCTACAGAGAGCATATACTATAGCATACATCACATCTACAGGGTGTTTGGAGCAGGGCCATATACAGTGCCTTCGGAAAGTATTCAGACCCCTTCCCTTTTCCCGCATTTTGTAACATTACAGCCTTATTGTAAAATGGATTAAATACATTTTAAAAACTCAGCAATTTACACACAATACTCCATAACGACAAAGCGAAAAAAGGTTTTTAGAACATTTACAAAAGTAATTCAAAATAAAAAACATAAATACCTAAGTATTCAGACCCTTCGCTATGAGACTCGAAATTCAGCTCAGATGCATCCCGTTTCCATGGATCGTCCTTGAGATGTCCACCTGTGTTAAATTCAATTGATTGGACAGTATTTGGAAAGGCACACACCTGTCTATATCAGGTCCCACAGTTGAAAGTGCATGTCAAAAACCAAGCCACGAGGTCGAAGGAAATGTCTGTAGATCTGAGGAAGGATACCAAAGCATGTCTGCAGCATTGAAGGTCCCCAAGAACACAGTGGCCTCTATATTTCTTAAATGGAAGAAGCTTGGAACCACCAAGACTCTTCCTAGAGCTTGCAGCCCGGCCAAACTGAGCAATCGGGACAGAACGGTCTTGGTCAGGGAGGTGACCAAGCACCAGATGGTCACTGTGACAGAGCTCTATAGTTCCTCTGTGGAGATGGGACAACCATCACTGCAGCACTACACCAATCAGGCGTTTATGGTAGAGTGGCCAGATGGAAGCCACTCCTGAGTAAAAGGCACATGACAGCCCGCTTCGAGTTTGCCAAAAGGCACCTAAAGACTCTCAGACCATGAGAAACAAGATTCTCTGGTCTGATGAATTCAAGATTGAACTCTTTGGCGTGAATGCCAAAAGTCCCATCTGGAGCACCATCCCTACGGTGAAGCATGGTGGTGGCAGAATCATGCTGTGGGGATGGTTTTCAGAGTTAGGGACTGGGAGACTAGTCAGGATCGAGGCAAAGATGAACGGAGCAAAGTACAGAGAGATCCTTGATGAATCCTTGCTCCAGAGCTCTCAGGACCTCAGACTGGGACAAATGTTCACCTTCCAACAGGACAACGACCCTAAGCACACAGCCAAGACAATGCAGAAGTGGCTTCGGGACAAGTCTCTGAATGTCCTTGAGTGGCCCAGCCAGAGTCCGGAAATGAATCCGATCGAACATATCTGGAGACTCATGAAAATAGCTGTGCAGCAATGCTCCCCATTCAACCTGACAGAGCTTGAGAGGATCTGCAGAGAAGAATGGGAGAAACTGCCCAAATACAGGTGTGCCAAGCTTGTAGCGTCATACCCAAGAAGACTTGAGGCTACCAAAGGTGCTTCAACAAAGTACTGAGTAAAGGGTCTGAATACTTATGTAAATGTAATATTTCAGTTTTTTTTAACATAAATTAGCAAAATATTCTAAAAACCTGTTTTTGCTTTTTCATTAAGGGGTATTGTGTGTAGATTGATGAGGGAACAAATAGTTAATCAATTTTAGAATAAGGCTGTAACATAATAAAAGGTGAAAAAAGTCAAGGAATTTAACCTCCAACGTCGTTTTGGCAGTGTGTCCAACCGGCCTCACAACCACTGCACCTCCACATCCGGCTTCTTCACCTGCAGGATCGTCTGAGACCAGTCACCAGTCACCCAGAAACTGAGGACTATTTCTGTCTGTAATAAAGCCCTTTGGTGAGGGAAAACTCATTTTGATTGGCTGGGCCTGGACAGTGGGTGGGCCTGGCTCCCAAGTGGGTGGGCCCCTGCCCAGTCATGTGAAATCCATAGATTAGGGCCTAATTAATTAATTAAAATGTACTTATTTCCTTATATGAACTGTAACTCAGTAAAATCGCTTAAATTATTGCATGCTGTGTTCATATTTCTGTTCAGTATATACAGTCTGTCTACTGCAGAGGGACGAGACAAAGCCGTGAGAAAACAAGTTTTGATCAGTCACGGGAAAAAAAACTTTGAAAAGAAATGGCCTCCCAATTTGAAAATAAACAGGAGAACAAGCAATGAAAGTTATATTGCATTAATTATTGCATGAATTATATTGCGAAATTGTCAATACGATATGATATATCGTCAAAAATAATATCCCGATATGTAATTGTAGCGATTTTTTCCCCCCATCATTAGTGTTTGTGCACATGCGTGTCTGCATGTGTACAGTCGTGGCCAAACGTTTTGAGAATGACACAAATATACATTTTCACAAAGTCTGCTGCCTCAGTGTCTTCAGATATTTTTGTCAGATGTTACTATGGAATACTGAAGTATAATTACAAGCATTTCATAATTGACAATTACATGAAGTTGATGCAAAGAGTAAATGCTTGCAGTGTTGACCCTTCTTTTTCAAGACCTCTGCAATCTGCCCTGGCATGCTGTCAATTAACTTCTGGGCCACATCCTGACTGATGGCAGCCCATTCTTGTATAATCAATGCTTGAAGTTTGTCAGAATTTGTGGGTTTTTATTTGTCCACCTGCCTCTTGAGGATTGACCACAAGTGTTAAATAACCTGTGTTAACGAACCTCCAGACGAGCTTCGATGCCATACAACTCTTCTTCTGTGGCCTCCAACTGCTCTTTAACGCAAGTAAAACTAAATGCATGCTATTCAATCGATCACTGCCCGCACCTGCTCGCCCGTCCAGCATCACTACTCTGGACGGCTCTGACTTAGAATACGTGGACAACTACAAATACCTAGGTATCTGGTTAGACTGTAAACTCTCCTTCCAGACTCACATTAAGCATCTCCAATCCAAAATTAAATCTAGAATCGGCTTCATATATCGCTACAAAGCATCCTTCACTCATGCTGCCAAACATACCCTCGTAAAACTGACCATCTTACCGATCCTCGACTTTGGCGATGTCATCTATAAAATGGCCTCCAACACTCTACTCAACAAATTGGATGCAGTCTATCACAGTGCCATCCGTTTTGTCACCAAAGCCCCATATACTACCCACCACAGCGACCTGTACGCTCTCGTTGGTTGGCCCTCGCTTCATACTCGTCGCCAAATCCACTGGCTACAGGTTATCTACAAGTCTCTGCTAGGTAAAGCCCCGCCTTATCTCAGCTCACTGGTCACCATAACAGCACCCACTCATAGCACGCGCTCCAGCAGGTATATCTCACTGGTCACCCCCAAAGCCAATTCCTCCTTTGGTCGCCTCTCCTTCCAGTTCTCTGCTGCCAATGACTGGAACGAACTGCAAAATTCACTGACGCTGGAGACTCATATCTCCCTCACTAGCTTTAAGCACCAGCTGTCAGAGCAGCTCACAGATCACTGCACCTGTACATAGCCCATCTATCTACCTCATCCCCATACTGTATTTATTTATTTATCTTGCCCCTTTGCACCCCAGTATCTCTACTTGCACATTAATCTTCTGCACATCTACCATTCCAGTGTTTAATTGCCATATTGCAATTACTTCAGCACCATGGCCTATTTATTGCCTTAACTCCCTTATCTTACCTCATTTGCACTCACTGTATATAGACTTTTTGTTTTCTTTTTTCTACTGTATTATTGACTGTATGTTTTGTTTATTCCCTGTGTAACTCTGTGTTGTTGTATGTGTCGAATTGCTATGCTTTATCTTGGCCAGGTCACAGTTGTAAATGAGAACTTGTTCTCAACTAGCCTACCTGGTTAAATAAAGGTGAAATAAATAAATAAAAAAGTTCTCAATGGGATTAAGGTCTCGGGAGTTTCCTGGCCATGGACCCAAAATATCAATGTTTTGTTCCCCGAGCCACTTAGTTATCACTTTTGCCTCATGGCAAGGTGCTCCATCATGCTGGAAAGGCATTGTTCGTCACCAAACTGTTCCTGGATGGTTGGGAGAAGTTGCTCTCGGAGGATGTGTTGGCATCATTCTTTATTCATGGCTGTGTTCTTAGGCAAAATTGTGAGTGAGCCCACTGCCTTGGTTGAGAATCAACCCCACACATGAATGGTCTCAGGATGCTTTACTGTTGGCATGACACAGGACTGATGGTAGCACTCACCTTGTCTTCTCCGGACAAGTTTTTTTCCGGATGCCCCTAACAAGCAGAAAGGGGATTCATCAGAGAAAATGACTTTACCCCAGTCCTCAGTAGTCCAATCCCTGTACCTTTTGCAGAATATCAGTCTGTCCCTAATGTTTTTCCCAGAGAGAAGTGGCTTCTTTGCTGCCCTTCTTGACACCAGGTCATCCTCCAAAAGTCTTCGCCTCACTGTGCGTGCAGATGCACTCACACCTGCCTGCTGCCATTCCTGAGCAAGCTCTGTACTGGTGGTGCCCTGATCCCACAGCTGAAACAACTTTAGGAGACGGTGCTGGACTTTCTTGGGCGCCCTGAAGCCTTCTTCACAGCAATTGAACCGCTCTCCTTGAAGTTCTTGATGATCTGATAAATGGTTGATTTAGGTGCAATCTTACTGGCAGCAATATCCTTGCCTGTGAAGCCCTTTTTGTGCAAAGCAATGATGACGGCACGTGTTACCTTGCAGGTAGCCATGATTGACAGAGGAAGAACAATGATTCCGAGCACCACCCTCCTTTTGAAGCTTCCAATCTGTTATTCGAACTGAATCAGCATGACAGAGTGATCTCCAACCTTGTCCTCGTCAACACTCACACCTGTGTTAACGAGAGAATCACTGACATGATGACAGCTGGTCCTTTTGTGGCAGGGCTGAAATCCAGTGGAAATGTTTTTTGGGGGATTTAGACTTTGCAATTAATTGCAATTCATCTGATCACTCTTCATAACATTCTGGAGTATATGCAAATTGCCATCATGCAAACTGAGGCAGCAGACTTTGTGAAAATTAATATTTGTGTCATTCTCAAAACTTTTGGCCATGACTGTATGTGTGTGAGTCCTTACCTCTGTGTGTTTTCTACAGCCCTGACTGAGGCTGAGGCATCATGGCCTGCTCTGTGGAATCCTCAGTGTGACCATCCAGCGGACCTGCAACAACACAGGAAGGAGGGAATGAGTCAACATGACCTGCGGGTATGTGTGACTTCACAACGACACACAGTAAAGCATCCTCAGACAGACAGTCAGACAGACACATTCACGCATGCATGCACGCACACACGAACACATGCACACACAGAGACACCACCTCCCCCACACGCACGCACGCACGCACACACACACACACACACACACACACACACACACACACACACACACACACACACAGACAGACAGACAGACACATGCAGCCTTTGTGTGAGACCCACCCCAGTTAAGGTTAAGTTATCTTCAGTTTGCCAGACATGGAGTATACCTCGTGGGGAATCTAAAGAGCAAATCAAGGGAAATTACTCTATTATGATTCTAAGCATCAACACATTGAACTGAGGAAAACAACCCTTTCCCGTTCCACTGTGGGTGAGATAACATGTTTTGTTTTTATCACCTCCCCCTCCCTCTTACCCAGCATGCTTTTCACCACAGTCGGGCTGAGGCAGCCTCTACGGGCCCTGTCTCCATGACAACAAAGCAGCCAGTGAGATCTGAGATCACAGGCAGGATCTGTTTCCTTGGGCAGGTTTACAGCCCATCAGTAGCTGGGAGACAGCTAGCTAAAGCAGTTAATAGCTACAGGATAGTCTCTTTAGACCAATACAGTTGAACAGATTTCTGAGTTTAGTGACAGAATATAAGGATACACAAAACCACACACATACAGTAGTACGCATGCACACACACACACTGTTGGAAGGTGCTTCGCTTTCATTAGAGATTTCATATTTTAGTATGTATACAGTACACATATTGTGAAACTATTAATATACACACATGTATAGTTCCATACAATACAAATCATTTTTAGCACAGGAAATGTGTATTTGTGGGCTATAGAATCTCCTGTGGTGGTGGAGCAGGCTGTTGGAGCAGCACGATCTACATGACCCAAGACCCTGTTGGCAAAGAGACAGCCATTCATGCATGCACGCACACACACACACACACACACACACACACACACACACACACACACACACACACACACACACACACACACACACACACACACACACACAGGCACGTAAGGATACACACACATACAAACACACATACACACACACTAACACACCCATGCCCGCAAGCAGGCAGGCAGGCACGCACACACACCCACACCACACACACACGCAAAAGCACAACATTCCCTTTCTCTCTCCCTAACACACAGACACACAAACACACAGAGAGAGAAGGAGCCAGGGATGAGAGTGGCGCAGGATGAGGCACGACTTACGGCAGGCCCGGGTGCTGCTGCATCAGGCTCGGTTACGTTTTCAGCAGGAGAGCTGCTGTCTTTATGTTCCTGTGATCCCCACTTCACAAGTCATCCAAGCCCTTTCTGACAAAATGACATAACCGCCAGTCTCCTAGTACCAGCACTGTTCACTTTGCTGCATATCAATGAAGCTACAGACCAGGGTGCCTGAACAAAGCGTCTATATTAAGGTTTTTTTCCCACTGAGTTATATAGCAGTATTTAGAAATCCGAAGTATTAGCTATTCCCACTGGCAATAACATATTCGTTAGACGAACTAATACCAGTTCCTACAGGAAGGAATGTTTGGGAACGAGGAACGTTATCAACCTCAAACATTCGGAACCAGAAGCCGTCAAGAGATTACCCCATTTACTCATGTTAAGCTACGAGCCAGGATGAGTGATCCTCAAATCATACTTCCGAGAATGAATATGGGGAAAAAAACAAGTTCCCCCACAACCGTAGGGAACGTAAGCTTGGCTTGTGGTGGATGCTGCATTTAGTGATCGTCCCTCCCTGGGGTTTGGTGAGGCGGAATAGGCATTGTAGGGCTTAGAACGACTGTGTGTTATGCTTCCTGAGTAACTTTGTGTGCGTGCATGTGTGTGTGCATGTGTGCGTGCAGGCGTGTATGCTATACGCCTCGTTTTTCTTCAACCAATTTCAGAATTCGATTTCCTGTCAACCACTTAAGTAACCATAACAGGAGCCTTTAGACCTCCCTGCCTGAGGCTGAGCTCAGCAGTGGCTGTAGCCGTGTTGTCAAAAACGGTATAAACTGTACTCTCTTGGCTGCATTCTCAAGCTATACTCATAGTACCTGTACAAGCCTCCTCTTATTGCCCCGTGAAAGAGGGACTCAAACCAGGGACCTTATCCATATCAGACCCAAACATCCCACACAAACCCACCAAAGGGTTTAACCTGATTTGCATAGGTGGTGGAGTCAAGTGCTTAGTGCAGCGATGTGGTCACTGGTCATAATACCTCCAAAGGAGTGGTGTACTGTACTGTACTGTACTGTACTGTACTGTACTGTACTGTAAGCCTTCTCAGCTAAAAGGGGACACAGAAGAACAAGTGACATCTGCTCATTGACCGTGTGTGCCCTCAGAATGAAGCTAACAGATGGACTGGCAGGAAAACTTAGCACCAAATGGTATTAAAGTACATATAGGCCGGATTACAAGAGCGGAAGGGAAACAATTTATTCACACGCAACCAGGCCTTATATGCAGAATAGGCAAAAACCACAATATGGCTGTTCAATTGAAGTGGTGGCCTGATGGTAGACTGTAGCATATAATGCGGATTGGATAAATATGACTTTCCAATCAAACGGATTGGTCCAGAATATGATGGTGACCTTGTGATGTCTGTTACCATGGTAACCTAGCTTTGGTCAATCCCAGATTATCCCCTTTTAACCTGTTAACATCACAGTGAAGAGGGAAGATGATATGCTGTTAGGAGTACAGATTTTAGGATGAATGAGATAAGTTATTGCACTCAAAATGATCCCAGATAGAGGTTAGCTGCTGGTGCCTTTTAGGTCAAGGCTCACAACGGGGTTAGTCAGTCCTTGGTAAAAATAAATATATATATCTACAGTGCCTTGCATTGTATTCATCCCACTTGGCGTTTTTCCTCTTTTGTTGCATTACAACCTGTCATTTAAAAGTATTTTTTATTTGGATTTCATGTAATGGACTTACACAAAATAGTCCAAATTGGTGAAGTGAAATGAAAAAATTCTTTCAAATAAATAGAAAGCGGAGAAGTGGTGCGTGCATATGTATTCCCTTTGCTACGAAGCCCCTAAATAAGATCTGGTGCAACCAAATTACCTACAGAAGTCACATCAATTGTTAAATAATGTCAACCTGTGTGCAATCTAAGTGTCACATCATCTGTCACATGATCTCAGTATATATACACCTGTTCTGAAAGGCCCCAGAGTCTGCAACACCACTAAGCAAGGGGCACCATCAAGCAAGTGGTACCATGAAGACCAAGGAGCTCTCCAAACAGGTCAAGGGAAAAAGTTGTGGAGAAGTACAGATCAGGGTTGGGTTATAAAAAAATATCCAAAACTTTGAACATCCCACGGAGCACCATTAAATCCATTATTAAAAAATATGGCACCACAACAAACCTGCCAACAGAGGGCCGCCCACCAAAACTCACAGACCAGCCAAAGAGGGCATTAATCAGAGAGGCAACAAAGAGACCAAAGATAACCCTGAAGGAGCTGCAAAGCTCCACAGCGGAGGTTGGAGTATCTGTCCATAGGACCACTAAGCTGTACACTCCACAGAGCTGGGCATTATGGAAGAGTGGCCAGAAAAAAAGCCATTGTTTAAAGAAGAAAATAAGCAAACACGTTTCGTGTTCACCAAAAGGCATGTGGGAGACTCCCCAAACATTTGGAAGAAGGTACTCTGGTCAGATGAGACAAACATCTAGCTTTTTAGCCATCAAGGAAAACGCTATGTCTGGCGCAAACCCAACACCACTCTTCATCCCCACAGTGAAGCATGGTGGTGGCAGCATCATGCTGTGGGGATGTTTTTCATAGACAGGGCCTGGGAAACTGGTCAGAATTGAAGGAATGATGGATTGTGCTAAATACAGGGAAATTCTTGAGGGGAACCTGTTTCAGTCTTCCAGAGATTTGAGAACCCATCCAACTTGAACCATCCAACTTGGGACGGCGGTTCACCTTCCTGCAGGACAATGGCCCTAAGCATACCGCTAAAGCAACACTTGAGTGGTTTAAGGGGAAACATTTAAATGTCTTGGAATGGCCTAGTCAAAGCCCAGACCTCAATCCAATTGAGAATCTGTGGTATGACTTAAAGATTGCTGTGCACCAGCGGAACCCATCCAACTTGAGGGAGCTGGAGCAGTTTTGCCTTGAAGAATGGGCAAAAATCCCAGTGGCTAGATGTGCCAAGCTTATAGAGACATACCCCAAGAGACTTGCAGCTGTAATTGCTGCAAAAGGTGGCTCTACAAAGTATTGGCTTTGGGGGAGGTGAATAGTTATGCTTGCTCAAGTTTTCTTGTTTGTTACACCCAACAAAATATTTTGCATCTTCAAAGTGGTAGGCACGTTGTGTAAATCAAATGATACAAATCCCCCCAAAGTCTATTTTAATTCCAGGTTGTAAGGCCAACAAAATAGGAACAATTTGAAGGGCGGTGAATACTTTCGCAAGCCACTGTATATAGAGGCTCATACAGTATAAACACACTGCTGTTGGCTTGGTGGGTGGCCAAAAACTCCCATTGGCTTTAGGTGGGCCACACCGGAAAAAGGTTCGGGAACCATTGCTGTTTTCAACATGCTTAACAGAAATGGACCTGAAATGTTATCATAATTGTAAAGAGAAGTTTCTAATCATATACAGCTGTGCATGAACAATAATCATTATCACAACATTCACATTCACACATAGGCGTATCCATACACACAAACCGAACACACACGCCCACACTAAAACACACTCTCACCGACAGAGAGAGATTATGCTAATTCCTGTGACTAAACATCACTTTCTTGGGGGATAAACAGCTTTAACAGAGAGAAACAGGCAAATCTCCCCTACCGACAACCAGAGACACACTTCAGTCCTGTCATCCTCCACATCCCTGCGATCTCTATCACTAAAACAGGCCCTTGGTCTGTCTAACTCTGTCTGTCTGTTCATTGGCTCATTAAGCAGCCTGATGGCTGAGACCTTGTCAGCTCGTGGGTCAATTACCATATCTGAGCCTGCCAGATACCTCCATACAAGCTGGGTGCAGTAGCTACAGTACCTACTGTATGTTCTGCAGATCTAGCTACATGCAACTCATGCAGATTATCATTTATTATGCAGTATTCCTACTGCCAGAAACCTGGGTCCATGTACTACATACTGTATTCTAGATAAGGACTGGCTACATGCAGTTCATGCGGATGCTGATCTGTTTGACAGTACTCCTACTGGTTCAATGAGTAAAAGTAATCAGATAGACTAGTGAAAAATGGTGTATATTAATATCATGTTTATGCAATATTCTGGTATTTTTGTGAAAATAGATGTATTCATCTGTCAATCCACCCCCACCCCCCCCCCCCCCCCCCCCCCACACGTCCCTCCCTCTCTCTGGTTTCCACCAGTTACCACAGCCACAGACTGAAAATGGCTATGTCGTAGAAATTAGTGAAAACTCAAATGTAATTTAAGGTTAGGGCAAGGCACAAGGTTAGCAGTGGGATCAAGGTTAGGGTTAAGGTGAGGTTTAAAATCACATTTTAAGAAAATAAATTGTTGAAATAGGCAGGGTTTATGACTTTGTGGCTGTGGTAACTAGTGACGAACCCTCTCTCTCTCTCTCCCTCCATGTTTTTAATAACCAAGATGGCGCCGGGCCCTGTCTCTCTCTGTCTCTGTCCCTCTCTCTACCACTGCCTCCCTCCCACCCGCGCCCTCCATTTTAGTTTTACAGTAGAGGCTCAGTCAGTCCTGTTCTGTTCTGCCTGTCTGTCGTGTCTCTCAGGGGAGTTAATGAGATGTCCAGGCTGAGCTGAGCGGCCGCCATACTCCTCAGAGCTCTCGTCTACATCCCAAATGGCACCCTATTGCCTATGTAGTGCACTACTGTTGGCCAAAGCTCTATGGGCCCTTGTCACAATGTCAGAAGTAGTGCATTATATAGGGAATAGGGTGCCATTTGTGAAGCAGGCCTCCCCTCATTCCTGAGCAAATGAACGATTAAAAACCCATCAAGCGAGCCACATAGTGAAACCTGAGATGCTTCTGACGGGAGCAACAGCAGCCAATTAGTGAAGTAGCTTCTGGAGGAGGGGAGAAGAGATGGAAGAAAGAACAATAGAAGCTCCCTGACAACAGAGACGGCCTTGATCATCTTCACTCACTTCCATGTCATTATTAAGACACATCAAGCTTTTCAGGAAGATGAGGACTATTTATCAGATAGGCACTGCAATAACCGAAAAGAAGTCACTGGTTCGAATCCCCGAGCCTCCAATGTTGAAAAATCTGCCGTTCTGCCCTTGAGCAACATAGTTAACCCCCAACATCAACAACTGCTCCCCGGGTGCCGATGACGTCGGTTCAGACAGCCCCCCCCCCCCCCCCCCCCCCCCGCCAACTTTATTCAGTAGTGCTTTTGGCCTCTGCTGTCCAGATCATGCAGGCTAGATTTAGATTATTCTAATTGTAAAACCACTGTCATCGATATTCTGTGTATTAATTCCTTGGTATAACATTTGTATGTTTACCCAGCTCCGTCCCTCCTGAGTACACACACTGTCATGGCGATATAGACTGTCATGGCGACACCTGGCTAGGCCTGGTCACATGATCCCTGTCCTCTCCTCTGAGATCTAATTATCCCTGGCGCTGCTGGCTACATGGTCTCGCATAAATTAAGAACCACCCTGATGTCATTGTCGCCTGGTCCCAGATCTGTTTGTGCACTTGCCAACTCCATTGCTGTCATTGTCAAGGCAAACATGAGAGCAGGAGCAGACTGGCACCCAGGCTAACATCATTGTAACTGCAGGGGAAAAAAAAAAAAAACAAACGTAAATACTCATTAGAGGTGCACTAAAGTGTATGATTATATTTAGATACCATGTGTTTGATGTATTTGACACCATTCCACTCATTTCGCTCCAGCCATGCCCACGAGCCCGTTCTCCCCAATTAAGGTGCCACCAACCTCCTGTGTCATGCACCCATCTTGAGCAATTCTACTAATAGCGAGCCATTCATTCTATTGGTTCCTGATGGAGATGAGAGATTTGTGACGCCACAATGAGTTTTGCCTTGAGGGACAGAAAAGATGTGAATCGAATTGAAAGCCAAAGTAATGACGTAGAAAAACAGACATTGCGCAAAGATGGTTCTGTCCTGTCTGTCAGTGGGAGGGAGACTGAGAGAGTGTTTGTGTGTGTGTGTGTGTGTGTGTGTGTGTGCATGAGTGTGTGTTGTTGCAGCCGCGCAAGTGTGGGTTGCGTGCATGTCCGTGCTCTCTGTTGTTAATGTGTGTGTGTCCTTGCGGCTGTGTGTGTGCAGTGTGTGCGTGCCCGTATGCACTTGTGGGCAAGTGTGTGTGTGTGTCTGTGACAAATTAAAGAGCTGCCAAAGATAACAGACTGACAAATCACCCCCGTCCTCACAACGGCCAGACATCTCAGCCAGCCTGGTGCATACCAACTACCATCAGACTGAATAATGGTTATCATACTGTCTTTTGATGATAGACTAAAATGGTTCACAAAAATAGAGTGCACCGACGTACAGTGAATCACATACATGAAGCAGGCAGGCAGACATCAAGGTATTCAATTACTTTGACCTAAGCGACTTTGAGCGTGGTATGATCGCCGGTGCCAAGCACGCCGGATCCAGTATCTCAGAAACGTCCGCCCTCCTGGGCACGACAGTGTCTAGGGTTTCTCAAGAGCGGTGCGACAAACAAAAATCGAATCCAGTCTCAGTCCCGTGGGCGAAAACAGTTTGTTGATGAGAGAGGTCGAAGGAGAATGGCAAGAATCGTGCAAGCTAACAAGGGGGGGGGGGGGGGGGGGGGGGGGGGCGACAAACAGAAAAAATAATGACGCAGTACAACAGTGTTGTGAAGAATGGCATCTCGGGAACTCAAACAACGTTGGTCCTTGTCCCGGATGGGTTATTACTGCAGACAACCACAATGGGTTCCACTCCTAACAGCTAAAATCAAGAAGAAGGGGCTCCAGTGGGCACGCGATCACCAACACTGGACAATTAAGGAGTGGAAAAGCGTTGCCTGGTCCGACGAATCCCGGTTCCTGTTGCATCCTACTGATGCCAGATTTGGCGTAAGAAGCATGAGTCCATGGACCGATCCTGCCTGGTGTCAACGGTACAGGCTGGTGGCGGTGGTGTACCACCGTCAAATCTGCAGCAACTGCATGATGCCATCCCATCAGCATGGTCCAACATCCCCGTGGAACGTTTACCGACTTGTAGAATCCTAGCCCCCGAGAATTCAGGCTGTTCTGGAGGTAAAGGGGGGTCAAACCCAGTAGTAGATGGGTGTACCTAATAAACTTGTTGGTGAGTGTATACATAATTACACAATCATAAGCTTCCTATTCCATCTGTTTCTTATGGCTGCCTGAATAAATATTTAACTTAGGTTATTTAAGAACTCATAATGGTAAAATAGGAAATAGGAACTCAATGTTATTCATTAACTAATTAATAAGTGCTTATAGCATACTATATTTTGATGGTTATGTAAAAAAAATATATGTTTATTAATATGTAGTTGTAATAAGCCTATTATTGTAGCCTATATCATTGTAGCCTATATCAATGTTGGAAAAGATTTGTTTCATTTGGTTTTGTATTCAGTTAGCACAGTTTTTTATTCATTCTTAAGATCTCATTTTAGAAGTGATGTTCTCTACCCTGATGGAATTACCACGTTTTCTCCCGTGTTTGAAAATATCAATTCATAATCGCAATATCTGGCCCAAAAAAATGACAATTATATATACTCCCCCACCACTCTTGCAGGACCCAAATCGTCTCCATCCCTCTGACCTGTAGTCGTGAGAGGTGATGTTATGCAAATAGAGTCATAACCTTTGAAATCTGCCCAGCCCACACAGATAGGGATATGAAATAATCATGTACAGACAGACCAGTGTAGACAGCAGTAGCCATAATCCATAGCTGATAGTGATACAGTTGAGGTCAAAGCATTAACATGGACAGATTTCATCAAAACAAGTCATTACTGTCTGGATACTGATTAATTTTCTCTTTTCTTCTAGGTCTCGGCAGCCATCCAGGAGACATTAATGAGTTTACTAGCCTTACTCTTGAGCCAAAAAGGGATTCTCAATCAGAAAGAGGATTTTCTTTTCTTTGTACAACGGAAATAGCCTTGTTCTACAGCCCAAAAACCAAAGAAGCTTAATTCTCTTTCCCAACACTTTCCTTGCCCAAAACAACAGGCAAATTCATCCGCATTCTTTAGAACGTTCTCCAATATTCTTTGCCAACCACAGCCTCCATTCCACGTCTGATGAGACAGCCTGCAAGTTTCTATCACGTCAGCCATCTTGTCACTCAATCTCCCTGCCCTTTATAACTTGTGTCAGTCGGTGACACAGCAGCAACAGCACCTCAGTGCGACCACTTCGCTACTTCCACGTTAGAGCGTTTCACAGTGGCTTGCAAATCAACACATTAACATATACATTGCCTCTTCAACAGAGCTAGAGTAAAGATCTGATAGGAAGAATATTGCAAAATGAAGAAAAAAAAATCCTAATGTAACAGTGGATAGGGAAAGAGGAGAGATAGTAGAAAGGGGAGGAGAGGGAGAAAGGGGAGGAGAGGGAGAAGAGAGGGAGGGAGGAGAGATAGTAGAAAGGGGAGGAGAGGGAGAAAGGGGAGGAGAGGGAGAAGAGGGGGAGGGAGGAGAGATAGTAGAAAGGGGAGGAGAGGGAGAAAGGGGAGAGAGGAAGAAGAGAGGGGGAGGGAGGAGAAAAAAAAGGAGAGAGGAGGTGGAAGTGATAGAAAGAAGAGAGAGAGAAATAACAGGAGAGGAGAGAAGACAGGAGAAAAACACGAATGAAAGAACATGAAAGGACAGGGTGGAGAGGAGAAAAAAAAGAGGGAAAAAACAGAGAGAGAAAGGTAGATAAAAGAGAGAGAAGTGGGATAGAGAGGTAAAGGAGAGGTATATTGAAGCAGTGTGCATTATTAATCTGTGCTGACACATCACAATCTCTGATTCATCTGGTGAAGGGCATCAATCAAGTCACAACCCATCTCACAGCTTTCACTCATCCACAGTACACTCCAGACCCCCACACTCCTCTACTCATTCTCTCCCCTGTTCTCCTCTCCTGTCTTCTAATCTACCAAGGAGGTCCTGTAGAGCTGTGTAAAAACAAAAACAAAAAGTATTTTATGGTGTGCTTATAAACCCCATTTTTGGATGAAGTACAGAGGTCCTGAGCATATAAACTAGGTCTAAGATTCTGGTCACTGGATCTGACTGGAAACAAACCTGCAAACTATTTGCTCCATGTACAGGAGAACTGACTACAGTGTCGTTGGGTTAACCCACATGGCAGTGGTCTTGTGATATACACTACCGTTCAAAAGTTTGGGGTCACTTAGAAATGTCCCTGTTTTTGAAAGAAAAGCCATTTTTGTTGTCCATCAAAATAACATCAAATTAATCATAAATACAGATAAGACATTGTTAATGTTGTAAATGACTATTGTAGTTGGAAATGGCAGATTTTTAATGGAATATCTACATTGGCCGTACAGAGGCCCATTATCAGCAACCATCACTCCTGTGTTCCAATGGCACGTTGTGTTAGCTAATCCAAGTTTATAATTTTAAAAGGCTAATTGATCATTAGAAAACCATTTTGCAATTATGTTAGCACAGCTAAAAACTGTTGTTATGATTAAAGAGGCAATAAAACTGTCTTTTTTAGACTAGTTGAGTATCCGGAGAATCAGCATTTGCGGGTTCGTTTGCAGGCTCAAAATGGCCAGTAACAAAGACCTTTCTTCTGAAACTCGTCAGTCTATTCTTGTTCTGAGAAATGAAGGCTATTCCATGCGAGAAATTGCCAAGAAACGGAAGATCTCGTACAACGCTGTGCACTACTCCCTTCACAGAACAGCGCAAACTGTCTCTAACCAGAATAGAAATAGGAGTGGGAGGCCCCGGTGCACAACTGAGCAAACGGACAAGTACATTAGAGTGTCTAGTTTGACAAACAGACACCTCACAAGTCCTCAACTGGCAGCTTTATTAAATAGTATCCGCAAAACACAAGTCTCAACATCAACAGTGAAGAGGTGACTCTGGGATGTGGCCTTCTAGGCAGAGTTATGAAGAAAAAGCCATATCTCAGACTGGCCAATAAAAAGAAAGGATTAAGATGGGCAAAAGAACACAAACACTGGACAGAGGAACTCTGCCTAGAAAGGCCAGCATCCCGGAGTCCCCTCTTCACTGTTGACATTGAGACTGGTGTTTTGCGGGTACTATTTAATGAAGCTGCCAGTCCATTAAAAATATGCCGTTTCCAGCTACAATAGTCATTTACAACATTACCAATGTCTACACTGTATTTCTGATCAATTTGATGTTATTTTAATGGACCAAAATTTGTTGCTTTTCTTTCAAAAAACAAGGACATTTCTAAGTGACCCCAAACTTTTGAATGGTAGTGTAATATGCCAAGAGCATGATGGCTACAATATTGAAAGATGCAACAAAAGATTCCTCTGAGTCTGGATGGTACTGTGGATAAACTGTTCAACAGACAAGTAACATCTTATTGTAGTCTTTTGACTCACACACCCTCACGCTGGTGCCCCTGACATGCACAAGTCCTGGGGTTGCAGATAACCAGGAACATGGGCCTCTGACTAACCAGCAGCAGCCCACAGGATTTAAAGACACAACATGAGGAGGAAAAATAGAAATAGAAGCGTGTGATCAGCTGTTGTAAATCAATGCTTCCCGGCCAGGACCTGGGGAGACACAGCAGCAGGAAGTGCATTCTGACCTGAAATCCAACTTTCCACAGGGCTCACTCATCACTTCAATGTTGACATGATTTTGATGCGTGTCTGATGGAGCTGATGACGTGAAAGAGATTGAAGGCAAGTGATGGAGAGAAAACTCAAATTGGAAATGGATTACTGCAAATCCAATCCTATCTGTTTGGTATGTAGCGTGTTGCTTCTCAGGTTTCTTGCACAGGATTGGTTCATATTTTATACTGAAGACTACTGAGAACCAGGTCCACGTTCTTCAGAACCAATCTAAGACCTAGGCCTACCCAGAGGCATTGGTTTCGGTTTCACCAGCTGTATCTGTCTACCCATAAAAAAAAGTCAACAAAAACCAATCTGGGAGAGAGATGGTTCATGGGAGAAAGCTCCTACTAGAAGTGCAGTACACAGAGTTGTAACATGTAATCTCAGTGTAACTGTAAAAACACTTCTCTGTATTACTGAGTAGGTTCACTTTGTGCGGTTGATGATATCTTCATCTCTTTACAGGGAAATGGAGAAAAAAAACGCCTAAATATAGCTGGTCATAGTGTCTCATTTGCCAGATGTAAATATTTAGTAAACATCTATCAGTTTAAAAATTCTAATCTAATTCAGAATATGAATGGGTGCATGGGTGTGAATTTGAACCAATTAGAGACGTGGAAAGTGGTTGGAATGAACACCAGCCTACATATGATGCCCCTCAAGGGATGAAGAGACCATCTGTTTAAAGAGAAAGGAAGGGGGGGACAATTAAGCCTAAACTTGGATTTGATATGATAGGATCTATCCAAACTGCTGCCTGAAGGCCTGGTGGTTGCATTGTCTGCAAGGAATTAAAACACCAAGAGAAGCATGGTGGCTAGTTTAAGTATTCAAGGTGCGCTTTTTATTTTGTCAATGCAAGCACAGCCTGCGAAAATGTGTCAAGGTAAATCGATGCCAGCATTATATTTCAGAAGCATAGACGCTTCCTGAAAGTGTGGTCGCATTTTTCTGGCCTTATAGGATTTTTTAAATGGGTCAACACATCATATTAACGTGTGTTAAAAAAAATGTTTTTTTTTCCAACAATGCTAATGGGAAAAGCAGGTGCCTAATAGGCGAAGCGACCCAATAGTCTGTGGAGTAATCTAAATAGACTATCCGCCCCGCCACCTGGTGTCATGTCATCGCCCGATTTATGGCAATTGGGTGAATTGACGCTCGATATATGCCTATAAAGGAAACAAAAAAAACTAGCATAATATAGGCGCGATTGGTTATTAAGAATAAATGAAGAATAAGTACGATGACAGACGTGCCGAAAGCACCGGCTGGTGTCAAAACAAACTGATGAGGAACAAAGGGGCGACATATCGCCAACCAGCGAGGGGTCCCTTAGAAAGCCTCTCCGGTGAACAATGAGGCGCAGGAGAGAAGCTGGGTTGCAAGAATGCTTGGTACCGCCGTCGACAACCTGCAAATTATATTATTCTCAACCAGAAAACCCAAGCTCAACAGTTGCATGCAAAGTCTAAAGTAACCCAAAACAACACAAAACATAGCATTATTGTTTGAAGGAGAAATTATCCAAATTGACCCATATGTTTTAAAATCGAGTCGGTAAACAGCAGCCGAGCACACGACAGCCAAACTGCCTACCGAGCTACACCGATCAGGGCGCGGTGTTTAATAATAAATAAAGGAAATGAATCCCTCGTGCATATGGCAAAACAACCTATTTTTAATCGATTTCATTTTTACCTTTATGGAGAAAGTGAGTGCTCCGTCTTGTTTTTGATCGGATAAATTAATGTGCATGGACTTGCAGCTGGCAGCTTCCCTTTAACCCCCGACAGAAATAATAATCCCATTTGACAGAAGAGATCCTCTGAAAGGTTAGATTTTTCGGAAGTGAACGCATGCATCGCCGGCGTCCTCGGCTGTCCTCTCGCCTCCTCAGAAGCCTTGCACGACCACTATTCTGCGCCCGTGTTTGGGGGGACCATCTCCGGTCGAGCGCCTTTAGACACTGCTGGTTGTCAATTGATACTCACTGTCTTCCTCCTCAATGCCCTTCCTCCCTCCCTCTCTATACCCCCCCCCCCCCCCCCCCCCCCCCCCCTCTCTCTCCTGTTCGCTCTCTCACACACGGATGAGCTCCCCCTCCCTCCCATCATGACGTGATGGAGTCAAGATCTCCAATAGCAACCGCATCCCCCTCATCACCCAAACCGTTTTTTGTCATCTCAGTGGACCGCTGACTGGTGCTGAAAAGATGGTGCTGGTGCTTAGGTAGCCTGTCTACTGTAACTCGTATGCTAGAGTGAGCTCTTACGTGTCACGATGGACTAGATGAGGTTATAGAACAATAAGAACAAGGGATAATATTCAGAACTTGAATTTAAGAATCATTAGGGTTACATTCACTGGAGTAGCATTTAAACTGTCTCATTAGAACAACTCACCTCTCCACTGCAAATCATCCGCAGCTCGTTTCTTTTTTTTGTTGCAAAAGTAGGTCCTTTTGAACTATGAAAATATGTATAGAAGTAGCCTAAGTGTTTTTATAGAATCGAACATTCAGAGTCAAATATATAACACTCAAACCTATAAACATATTGCCTTCATAAAAAAAGAGAGAATAAGTGTTGTCTTGTCTTGACACTGGGCCGGAGGAGATGCAGAGAACCAGGTGGATGTTGAAGCTCGTGAGGGAGGCGAATCTCGTTAACCCAGAAATAAAGTCTCGTGTAATTGGTCAGCTGCTCGATTAAGTTCTGGGTCCATACTTGTTGAGAAAGGGGATCAAGAGATGCGGAACTGGAACCGGAACGAGGAGATCCACCCTCTCTATCTTTGCAAATTATGGGCTGAATGTCCCCTCCTCTTCCGAAATTCGAGAGACGCTAACACCTGCGAAATTGTGATTTGTCCAAATAACCAGAGACGAAAAACCCAAACACCGGAATTGACTGCTGCTCGTTAGCCCACGCATCCCATTCCTTCCCGACAGATTATACGATACCAGGCTTGTTTATGTAGATATATCCACTAGAGGGAGCGCAAACCTTTCCCGACTTTAGCTGTTTACACGCATACAAACACGCACACAACCTTTCAATTCATGATATGAGTGAGATGCGGAGCACACACACATATTCAAACCTGTATGCCCTGACACAGAATCAACCCAACTAAAACACACATTGTCTTTTCTCCATCATCTAGGCATAATCTGCTTTCACAAGACCAATTCTTTATATGTGTTTATCTCTTCACCTAACCATCATTTATCCATGTAGTCTCCTTAATGTCAGGGACAGAAGGTAATTAGATGAAGAGGGGTTTAGGGGAGCCCTTCAATGCCATATTGCTATCTATCCAGTTCCTTCAGGTCTGCTAACACAGCAAGCTTGGGGGCTAGTGAAGATGGTAGGGGCTAGGGCAGGTGGTACCGGGTTGGTTTTTGGACCAGGTCTCTTGTCTAGCATGACTGAATATGACCATCTGAGCTGTTCTCGAACAAAGGAGGCTAAGCTGTATTTCCTTTGTTACTGCTGACACCTTGTGGGTGAAAAGAGAAGTACCACTGTAGTTACTTCAGCTTTCCATATTGTCTCACATTAGTCAGTAGTGCTGTACGTTCATAACGTATAATGAATCAAACAAATGTCATTCTAACACATGTAATGGAGAAACGAGTCTGCTCTATATATAATGTACGAAGTGTATACATATCGCCTATAAACAGAAAGGTTTCATCAGAGGTCTTATATGGGTATTTCCACGAAATGAGTCCCTTTTGCATCCATATTTTAAGTAGAAATTGTGCACCAATATTAATTGTAAAAGCCTGTTATATTAAATTAAGTGGTATTTAATATAGACCACAAGGGAAATTCTATATTTTTGATTATTGTGGCATAGACAAAAGTGGTCTGTGCGCTCTACACGACTAGGAATACTTTAGCCCAATTAACCTCAAGATTTCTCCAAGTTTTCACCATCACTAACCACATTTCTATGCACAGTTGTTATACGAGTAAAGTGTTTTCTGGTATTTTATTCCACATCCCCGTGTGCTGCTGCCAAGGCAGAAGCTACTCTTCACGCAGTCCAATCACAATTACAAACAATAAAACATTACATGACACATTATTACACACTACTCCATAACACATCTACAATACAAAATCAATACAGCAAAATAACAATATTTAACATGTACGTGTGTGCAGTGGAGGAAAAAGTACCCAATTGACATGCTTGAGTAAAAGTAGAGGTACCTTAATAGAAAGTTACTCAGGTAAAAGTGAAAGTCACCCAGTAAAATACGACTTGAGTAAAAGTAGAGGTACCTTAATAGAAAGTTACTCAGGTAAAAGTGAAAGTCACCCAGTAAAATACGACTTGAGTAAAAGTAGAGGTACCTTAATAGAAAGTTACTCAGGTAAAAGTGAAAGTCACCCAGTAAAATACGACTTGAGTAAAAGTCTAAAAGTATTTGTTTCTAAATATACTACAGTATCAAAAGTAAAAGTATAAATCATTTCAAATTCCTTATACTAAGCAAAGCAGACGGCACCATTTTCATGTTTTGAAAATGTACGGATAGCCACGGGCACACTCCAATACTCAGACGTCATTTACAAAAGATGCATTTGTGTTTAGTGAGTCCACCATATAAGAGGCAGTAGGGATGACCACTTGTTCTCTTTATAAGTGCGTGAATTTGACAATTGTCCTGTCCTGCTAAGCATTCAAAATGTAACAAGTACTTTTGGTTGTCAGGGAAAATGTATGGAGTAAAAAGTACATTATTTTCATTAGGAATGTAGTGGAGTAAAAGTACAAGTTGTCAAAAATATAAATGCTTAAGTAAAGTACAGATACACCCAAAAAACGACTTAAGTAGTACTTTACACCGCCGTGGGCGTGTAGAGTGTGTGCTAGCATGTGTTTTTGAATGCTGTGTGTGTGTGTGTGTGTGTGTGTGTGTGTGTGTGTGTGTGTGTGTGTGTGTGTGCCTGCGTGTGTCTCTTCACAGTCCACGCTGTTCCATAAATTGTAGTTTTATCAGTTTTTTTTAATCTGATTTTACTGCTTGACGAAGCTACATGATTTGGAATAGAGTTCCATGTATTCATGGCTTTATGTAGTACTTTCCCATAGTCTGTTCTGGACTGTGAAGAAACCTCTGGTGGCATGTCTTGTGGGGTATGTATGGGTGTCTGAGCTGTGCGCTGGTCGCTTCAACAGACAGATCGGTGATTTTAACATGTCAACAACTCTCACAAAGACAAGCTGGCTCCACCCTGAGCCAGGAGAGTTGCTGGCTCTCCGTGTACATCTAAGGGCCAGCCGTACTGTTCTGTTATGGGCCAATTGTAATTTGCCTGTGTCCCTCTTTGTGGCACTTGACCATATGATTGGACAGTAGTCCAGGTGCGACAGAACTAGGGGCATAAGTACCTTTTTTTCATAGCAATGTCAAGAAAGCAGAGCTGCACTTTATTATGGACAGACTTCTCCCCATCTTAGCTACCGTTGCAGCAATATGTTTTGACCATCAAAGTTTACAATCCAGGGTTATTCCAAGCAGTACAGTCTCCTCAACTTGATACTTTTCCACATTATTCATAACATAATTTAGTTGAGGTTTAGGGTTTAGTGAATGATTTTTCCCAAATACAATGCTTTTAAAAAAATATATATTATTTATTTAGGAACAACTTATTTATTGCCATTCTGAAACTGACTGCAACTCTTTGTTAAGTGTTGCAATGATTTCACTTGCTGTGGTAGCTGATGTGTACAGTGTTGAGTCATCAGCATACAGTACATAGACAGACAGGCTTTACTCAGTGCCAGTGGCAGGTCATTAGTGAAGATGGAATGAAGTAAAGGGTCCTTGGGAATGCCTGATTCTACCTGAATTATGTTGGAGAGGCTTCCAATAAAGAACACCCTCCGTGTTCTGTTAGACAGGCAACTATCGATCCACAATATAGGAAGGGATAGAAAGCCATAATACATACATTTTTCCAGCAGCAGATTATGATCGATAATGTCAAAAGCTGCACCCAAGTCTAACAACAACAGCTCCCACAAGCTTAGCAATTTCTCTTAGCCAATCATCAGTCATTTGTGTAGGCTAAGTGCCTCAGGCCTACATTTGGAACGCCTTTCCCTATAAGCATGTTGAAAGTCTGTTGTTAATTTAGTTACTGTGAAATAGCATTGTATCTGGTCAAACATAATTTTTTTCCAAAAGTTTAGTAAGGGTTGGTAACAGACTGATTGGTCAGCTATTTGAGCCGTGCGTTGCTATTCTCGGGTAGCAGAAGTACTTTTGCTTCCCTCCAGGCCTGAGGACACAAACTTTCCTGTGGGCTTAGATTGCCATCTCTTCAAAGTCATATCGTATAAAAAAAAAAGAAATCACAACAGCTGTGATGGAAATTGGAAGTTTCGGTGCAATTTTAGAAATGCCGACAGATAATTTGTTGGTTCAACATGGTGGGATCTTTCTATTTCAGTAAAATTAATTATGAGGGAAATGGTGGTGGAAACATCTTCCTGCACAAATATTGATAAAATAAGCATCATATCGAAGTAAATTTGGAGTCACCATGATATGGTGAGTGGTCCTCCCAATACGACTCAGGAAACCATGTTGTTATTAAGCTACAGATTAAACAAGTTATGAACTTCACAGGGTAGAGAGTGCACAGTGGTGAGCTTGATGCTGCTTTCCAATAAATATGGAGCGTTCTGGTGACATGATGATCAATGCTTGACTGCCATTTGACAAAAACAAATATTCTCACTTATCCATAATAAACTCCTCATGTAGACTAGACCAGTTGTTCGCAACCTTTTTTGGTTACAGTTCCACCAACTGAATTTTGCTCTTCCCGGAGTACCCCTGAAGTACCCTTCATGTCCCATTTGACCAGTAAGCCTATGGTCTCATAAGTCTTCTCAAGTACCCCCTGTGGATTGACCAAGTACCCCTATGACTCCCAGTACCACTGGTTGGGAAGCACTGGGCTAGACAATCTGCACAGTCTACCCACACGGTGTCTGCAAGCTGCTAGAGTGCAGGTGACAAGACCAGAGTAGGCACATTTGCTATTTATTTGTTTTTGTTAATGAAAAACTATAGGTAGAGTTGAAAATGTGATGGAAACATATTGAACTTTAGATTTGTATTAGTTACATGAAAAAATGTCCCGAAAAAAGTACATTTTGTGTGTACTACATCATCACGCACTGATTTTTATCCGCAACAAGTCCGTTTGGTGGAAACACACCACTGGTGGGAAAATGGGCATATTTTCTTTTATGCGGATTGTAGAATATTCACATTTAAAATCTATTGCCAAACGGATGAAAACCTAGCTACTGTAAAGCCCTAGTTAATTTGTTTTGCTTAAAAAAAGTATTTTCTGAAGATTATTTCATGTGATTAGTGATTCATTTGAAGGAAAACAAAAAAAACTGTCCCTAATTTTAAAGTCGACCCTGTTTCGTGAACTAACTTCTCGATTCAACATGGCAAAAGTTCCTTTTTAAAACGTGTTTTTCAAAAGGAACATTGAATATCTAATAGTCAAATCATTGTAAAATCAGGTGAGCTGGTTGAATTAGATTTTTTATTTCTATTTTTTTTTTTTTTTTTAATTTTCAGGTGTTTTGTGGTGGAAAACTGAATGGGTTCAAGCAGAACAAGTCAACCCTGTTACCCATAACAGACAGATCAACCCTGTTACCCATAACAGACAGATCAACCCTGTTACCCATAACAGACAGATCAACCCTGTTACCCATAACAGACAGATCAACCCTGTTACCCATAACAGACAGATCAACCCTGTTACCCATAACAGACAGATCAACGCTGTCACAATCAACTATGTTACTTCATTTAGACAATTACTAGTCATTTTGGAATTAACCTCTTGAGATGGGAAAATGTTTTTTAATAAGCTAAACATTAGCTCTTCAAGACAGAATGTTAAAATGAGTTACACTATACCCAAAAGGGACTCATATACCTAGACTTGATGGAATGTATCACAAAATATCAGCCTCGTATTTTTTACTCAAGACGAAGGCCCTCTACAAAACAGTCCCGTCCCACAGCCACTGGTGGAGAGTGAGTCAGTCAGGCAAGTGAGACTACCTATAACAGTAACCTTCCAGGCTACTGCTGTTTCCTAAACACGGTCTGAGCAGATATAGTGTGTCCAGTCATAAATGGAAACCCTAGCCCTTCTCCTAAGCCATAAGGGAGTCAGCAGGCTCGGGGGGGAATTCCATTCCAGATCAACTCAACTCAGGAGGTGAATGCAAATTCCCAATTCAATAAGTCCTTACTGACTGAATTTAACTTGAATATATTGTAACCCCAGGTGTCAGAAATAGGCCTATGGTGGAAACACCTTGCATACCAGAGAGCTAGCTGCAGGAGCAATTAGCATATTGTTTGCCTCAGATTCCTTTTCTTTCTCTGCTTTCTAGGGGTTGACTGGACCAGGTAGGTCTATGGGCAGAGAAGACCATCAGCTACAGTATCCTGTCCAGTTCCACTAGATCTGCAGACGCCACAGGGGAGCAGGGAGTCAGGGACTGGGGGTTGTTGTTTCAGGCTGGGGTTTATTGACACTCCTGTGACCTCTCTAAAGTTCAACTCCATGGCCTCTGACCTTTCAAAGAAAACAGATACTAACTGTGAATTTAACAACAACAACAACGGTTTAACACTGAATAACAATAATAAATCACTAACATGAGGGATAGCCCCATAGCAATTACACTGTAGGCAGTGGAAGCGCAGAGTAAAATATGGCAGTGTCATAAATGTGATGATCAATAATCATAATTTTCAAAAGACTAATGTCCAGTAGAGTCAAAAATAGATATTTTACAGAATTGGTTCAACAAAGGACCAAACTCATTGGACTGGTTCCGGGACATTGTCCCTGCCAGTCGTCCAGTGACCTGACTGACTGTGTGTATTACCTTAGTGTAAGCCTGTTTACAAGGCAGAGACTGGGGTGAAAGGACCCTAAAATAGCAGGGGAAATAGCCCTGTCTCCACCGCTGCCCCGCGGTGATGTCGATTGCACTCTATTTATACTTTTAAGAGCTTGGCCCACTGGAAGATCAAGATTTTTACACCTCACGTTCTGTAACCACAGAGAGTAAGAAAGGGAGAACAAAGAGTATGTTCTGTTTGTCACTGTAGGAAAAAAAATATGAGTAATAAACTGTTTAAGGGATACACTCGTTTTTACTGGAATTTTAGAAACATAATAAAAATATAGAGATACTTCAACGCCTAAAAACCACAGGCATTGGACTGCGATGACAACCCAAATATGACACTCCGGTTATTTGCAAAGTGCTGTGGAAAAGGGTGGGGGGGGGGGGGGGGGGGGGGGGGGGGGTATATAGAGTCAGGTGTTATTCCTTACCATGTGACCTAACCAAGGGGAAATGCCTAGGACACCTGGCAATAGACTATAACTAGGGCCCTACGTTTTTCCTGGGCAGGAACGAGCACGGAAGGCCCAGCTCAAACCCGCATCAGTGAAAGGCCCAATGCAGCCATTTTTAACTCAATATCAAATCATTTAAAAAATAAACAAAAATAGCTTCTTAGCAAAAAGCAATTTCTCAAGCAAGAATTTAGCTAGGACTATCTGGGAGTAGGGAGGGGAAAACTGAAAATGAGCAATTATTGGCAGAGAGGTTTGGAAATCTTTCTTATTAGTCTAGTAACCAAAACTCCATCCCATCAAAATAGGAAGAAATTTCAGGCAGTCTTTTCAAACAGCTCTTACACTGAAAGGGCATTATCCTTTTCATAATATTATTCCAACCACATAGTGTGGGAGATATATAGAAAACACAGTTAGATCAAGTTTTAATAGGCAAGCTGCGTGGGAACCCGGTGAGCAGGGAGGGATAGTGTGTTCTTCCATCACACCTATTTCAATCCATCTAAGGGCCTCCGTAATATGAGTCAGTGTTATGAGTTAGTCCAGCTGTCTATTACACCTTCATATACACTCTGCCCAGCCCTCTCACAGCAGAGCACTGGGGTGGTGCTAGCCTAGACAGCCCTGTACATGCTGTACACAGTAGAGACAGGAACACAGCGAGGGCTAAAGGTGAGAGGTGATTACAGTCCACTGCTAATGAACAGCGGCTTGGGATTGTTCTAACAGTGTGAACTAAGCAGTTATCAGAAGCAATTAAAAATACTGTAATTGAATTGGCACTGGAGTACTGTATCGCACTGAGATTTTGCACTCACGTCAGAGTTTGTAACATTAGCCTAACATCTAAAAGACACCTATGAAAAATAAATATATTTTCTCAAAGGCTCAACAACAACACAGTGACAGAGAGAAAAGGAGAGGGAAGAGAGACACAAAAGAGATTCAAAGCCTTCTCCAGGCAACACACAAACCCACTTGCTGCAGGGACACTGAATTTTATTCAAGTATCTCAACACAGTTTTGTTCTGAAGTTATCATCATCAGTTAAATTAATCAATCCGTTGAGAGAGAGGCTGCGACAGTCCATAGCCTGGATGTTGTACAGGGACACTTTAGGATTCACGGAGGTTTTTCAAAGTGCATTCAATCAGGTGTTTTTTTGTTTGTTACATAGGGACAGACAAACAGAAAAAAATAAAAGAGAGCATGTATGAAAACACAAAACTGAAATTGTAAAAAAAAATTAAAAAAATAAAATAAAATGCAGTGTGCGATTTGTTCCACATCCTTATCACCTGCATCTGTGCTTAAATCGGGTCACCCCTGGGTTTTGATATTGTCACACTGAGTGACTGCATAGATTCCAATTGTTCTGCATGGACTGTAGATAGACTAGAATAGATGATCTGATACTGGGATCAACATAAACTTTCACTCAAGAGGAGATGAAGAGAAATCTCCATCTTTCCTTTCCCACTTTGTCCAAGTTGTCCAGAGGGAAACTTCACGACATTGACCAGGTTGTAAAACACACACACAGTCTAAAAAAATACAGAGTAAACTAAGAGATGTAGGCTAGGCTAAAACAAACTGTATCCTTATGAGAGTTCCCATGCTAGTCTGCGCTCTACAGTTGTGAGTTGCTCCATTTGTAGTAAGCTAGTTCAGTAGGTTCAGGCTAACCTGCAAGATTACACGTGTAGAGGAACGATATAAGGCTGAGTTTTGGCACAAATGGGTTTTCAAACACTCCTTAAAATGTCAAAGTATGGGGCGGAGGATTAAATAACGCTAAATGAATTATAAAAAAAATAAAATCCATTGATACCAGGCAGCCAAGCATACAATGTGTACTTTGTTTGTTCAAAGGATGCTTCTGGATAACCTTGCAAAACAAGACCGATTTAACAAACAAGCTATCCTATTCACTCTTAAGCCTCTCATGCAGTTAACTGTCAATATTTGATCATGTACTATCAAGTAATACAGCTTCCATTCCCACCTTAAAACAAGCCACCACCCAATAGATATATAGGCACTGCCATTCTTTCCTTTCTGTTAGGAGTCTTCCTTGCTTATCAAGAGAAACAGGAGAAGAAAAAGAAAGCATCAAATCCTAAAATCAAGTCCAAAAGGTATTTTTTTCCCCACCTGCAAACAAATAGCAACCTAGCACTTAGAAAGTGTCCATGTCTTAATAACAGATAAGGGCAAATCCACGATACAAGAGCAATGCTGAGACTCAAGATTCTTCACTGTTCTTAAGAGTGAATATGTTCTTGTAAAATGTTCTGTGGAAATTGTTAAAACTATTCCTTGTGCAATTGCGTTATTGTTTAACTTTGCTATCATAGTTTTTTGTTTGACATACATTTTAAAAGTGAAAAATCTGAATCTCAGCATCACTCTGTTACCGTGGAATTGCCCATAACCTAAAGAGAGAGCACTGACCGGAGGCATCTAGCCACAGCTAAAATGCTCCCAGTCTGTTGTTAGTGTAACGTTTAGAAGCCAGGAGGATTATTGCTGCGATTTGGTCTGAGACAGAGCTAATAGTCTGGTGTTAGAAGGGGTACTGAGAGGGGAAAGGCCATGGGGAAAGGGGGTGGGCTGGGGTATGGTGACAATGAGGGGGTCGGGTGGGACATGGGTGAGGTGGGGTGAAGGGGGTCATTGTTGGGTGGTTTAGAGGGGTCTGAGGGAGAGTGTGGGGACAGGGTGGGGATTTTAAGGGGGAGGGGTGTGTCAGTGCAGCTCAATGAAGGTCTCCATCTCCTCTGAGATGAGGCCCTTGTAGGGCAGTCTGTGCCTCTCAATGGTGCGCGCTGCCAGGCACTGCAGAGTGACGTAGTTGAGGGGGTAGAGGGCCGGGTGTCCACTGCTCTGATCCTCCAGCAGCTCGTACGCAGTTTTCCTCTGTGCATTGGTGGCATCGAAGTGTGCCCCTGCCCTCACCAGCAGCGCCATGATCTCCGGGCAACCGTTGCTAGCAGCGACGTGCAGGGGCGTGTTGTTGTCGCAGTCCCGGGAGTCCACGTCCGCTCCGCACTCCAGCAGCAGCGAGGCCACGGTCTGAGAGGGGAAGCGACCCACAGGGTAGCGGCCCACCGACGTGGTATCCTTGTCCACAGACATATGCAGGGGGGTGAAGCCACTCCGTGCCCGCGGGTTCAACTTCAGGAGGCGGTACACCGTCTGCTTCTTCTGGTGCTCCTGCTCCGTGGTGCACTCCAGCTTCTCCAGCAGGAACACCAGGTGGAGGATGATAGACAGGGCTTTAGTGAACTGGGGGGCTTCGGGGGGGCTGTCCCTCTGGGCCACCGCCCTCTCCACCTCCCTCACACTCTTCCCCAACACCCCCATCAGGTCGTGAAAGGTGACGCGAGTGGCCAGGGTACCTTTGGCCCGGTCCTGCAGCACGAAGGAGAAGAGCTCAGCGAAGGACAGGAAACTGCTGGCCGTCATGGGGCTGAGGGGGTCCAGGTTACTCTGCTGCATGTCCAGGGCGTACTTCCACAGGCTGATGCAGCGTTCAAAGTTACCAGAGTCGGCGTAGACGGCCCCTCTGTAGCGGATATAGTAGGAGGTGTCGGGGTGCGAGGGCCCCAGGATTCTCTCACGGACCAGCAGGGCCTGCATCCGCATCTCGTCAGGGTCTGTGATCAGAGCCTCCAGCTCCTCGGCTGTGCTCACCTCTCGGGCACAGTCATAGGCAGGGACAGGGGGACCCGGAGGGGGCTTGGCCAGGAGTCCCACCTTGTCAGCTGGTTGTCTCAGCTCCATGGCTCTCCTCCAGTATCTCATGGACCCCAGGAGGTCTCTCTTCTTATCTACAAAGGTGGCCCCCAGGAGTTCGAGTGCATCAATGCGTTCTTCTCGTGAAGAGCGGGGCTGGTGGGCGAGGTACTCCACGATGTTGGTGTGCCCCGTGACGCTGGCAGCTAGAAGAGGGGTCATGCCGTATCCATCCCTCTCCATGCGGGCATTACATTTCAGCAGCATCTTCATGATGTCCAGGCTACCGGACTCAGCGCAGTCGTGGAGAGCGGTGTTGCCTTTCACACTCTTACGGTTGACATCGGCACCACGCTCCAGGAGGAACTTTGCTATCTCTTTGTGGCCCTTGTAGCAGGAGATCATCAGGCAGGTATGGCCGTGGCGGTTGGCTACCTCCATATCGGCTCGGTGCTCCACCAGGTAACGGACAATCTCCAGGTGACCATCGAAGCAGGCAGCGCGTAAGGGCGTTGAGTTGGTCAGCGTAGTGTTGTTGACAGAGGCACCGTGTTTGAGGAGTGTGCGGACGACAGGGAGGTGACCAGCCGCCGAAGCCGCCCATAGCGGGGGAGCCCCTTCAATCGTCTCACCGTCAAAGTTTACCGAGCCTCCTAGTTCCACGTTAGCTTTGCAATGTTCAAGCAAATAGTCCACAACCTCTAAGTGTCCGTGTCGAGAAGCAATGAGGAGAGGTGTGCCTCCCTGTGTTTTCTCCTCGGCGAGAGCTTCCAACTCCTCCGGACTTTTGTTGCTCAGCAACTTCTGGATAAGTTTCAGCTTACCATCTCTGGCCGCGTTGAAAACCGCCGTCGTGATATCCATTTTAACGTATTTCGTCTCTCTCACTGGCCATCAACTCCCTAGCTACGTTTTTAGAAAAACAGGGAAGGGACAGTCTTTTCAAAATAAGAAAATAAACCCTGTCCGTAGTTCGGTTTCTCCCTGGCATTTTTCTGCCATTTTAAGGCTGCTGTCAAGATGGCGTTTGTGTTGTTTGACAGCTCTATGTTGAAAATTTACGCTTAGCATCTTGGTTATTGTAGTCTTTAATAAATCATTTCACTAAGATGAAATTGCACTTTCCTTCTGATTATAAATATAATTCCCATGAGGCATTTCGAACACGTGAACTCAGCAACAGTTGAAACGGGAAGAGTAGTTTTTAGGCGAACGTGTGTTTTTATTCACTGGAATGCATTACTAGCTTGTAGTTAAACGTATTTAAACTACAATCCCCAACCACCCCGAAACACAATGCGCAGGATCAACGCAAACCTCAAAATGAAAGTGGCATCACTTCTAATCTTACAGAAATATTGATGGTACTGTATTTCTGTTGCCTGGCTTTTAAGCATAACACCCTTCCCATATCTACACTGATACAAAACATGTTTCAATAGAGTGAAAATAGTATCTTGTTCCGTCTGTCAGCGAGTATGTGGGTGTGCATTAGGCCCCCACAGATCATTCCCAAATACTTGTTTTTGTTAATTAACCATGACATGCAAATACAAAAAAATGTATATTTATATATATGCCATCAATTCACGACACTAATGAAAAGCAGCGTGGCATAGCTTGGCTCTAATTTAATGATGTGTGGGTAGTAGATCCCTAGGCGGCACTATAGTCCATTTAAATCAAATAACTGGTGCATGTATGACAGATATACAATAGGTTGTTGGCTATTACCATAGGCTACTTATCCAGTCTGCGCATGTAGTCCAAAACAAGTTATGGAAAAAAACATGTTCTTGTGTTTTCCAAGTTGTGCTATAACTGTGCCATAATAATCCCATAACATACTATTAAATACTTCTATTTTATGTTGAGAAATTGATGTCACTGGCCCGTTGTAATGTAATGCATTGTAAACTGGTAGATAGTAAACAGCAGAGGGCAGCAAAAACACATTTATTCACTGCTGGGGTTAATGGTCACTGCAGAAAGGATTTTGAGATGAGATATTAAGGTACTATTAGAATATTTTATTGTAAAATTGAAAAAGGAGAAAGAGAAAAAAAGTCCCAGTAAGCAATCTGTATCATTCATATCTGAAGAAAAAAAAAACATGAAATAAAAATAAATATCATAATAATGATAGGTAATAATAAATAGAAGGACACATTTAATTAAATATGACCTAATAAATAAGTAAATAAATTAAACCATATGAAAATTGGAATTGTCAAAGCAGCAAGTATAGAAGAGACAAGATAAGAGAGCTGTGGTTTCTCAGACATGATCATGTCCACCTTTTCTACCCTCAGCATTACCCACAAGTGTCCTTGTCCCTGTCTCTCAATCATCTATACATTTTGTATATTGTGCTAAGAAACCACTGAAGCTAGACACCATCTTCAAATGTCAACCCCACCCACAGACAGTATCTCCTTAAACACCCCACCCCCTCTCCATCCCTCTTCCACGCCTCGCCCCATTACCTGAAAAGATTTGTGTGCTGACAAGATTATGAAATTAAACAGATCTCCTATTTACATCAAGCTATATTGTATTTTCCCACTGCATTCAAAACATAATACATGATCATACAGTGCCATTCATAAGAATGTCATGACCCCCTACTCCCTCCTGTCATCCCAAGCCTCCAGTTGAGCAGTAAGAATGGACGTAGGTGGATTTTGGCAGTAAACACATGAAAATCCATCATCTTAAAATGAAAATTGAGGTCTTGTTTTTTAAAAAGATTTATACACATCACCTTATAGAGGTAGTGCAGTAGGAATGTTAAGTATACATGTACCCACTGAGAACAGACATCAGTTAAACGTCAAGTTTGGATTTACATTTAGTTGAGTTGTCAACTAACATGAATTCAACCTGAAATCAACAAAAAATGTCACCATGTCATTGGATTTAGGATAAAGGTTGGATGAAAAAAATGACAAGATTCCCTTACTTTGACGACTTTTTCCAAATCCAATAAGATTTTCACGTTGATTCAACCTCATCACATAGATTTTTTTTGGGGTGAAATGACGTGGAAACAACGTTGATTCAACCAGTTTTTGCCCAGTGGGTAGTCATTTGATAGAAAGTAACATGGCTTCATTCAGGTAGTTGTTAATAAATGTATATAGAAAAAGCACAGTAAACTATCTTTATGTCCCCCAACCCCTGAAAAAGCACATAACACCAGAACCTGAATAGAACATAGAAATATACAAGTACATTTCCAACCAGCTGCTTGGCAATAATAGCATTCGTTTTAGCCTTTAGGCTACTGCTTTATGTTTATAGGACAAGCAAAGGTCAAAGGACTTGTCAGGGTTACTGTAGTGCACGGCTTGTCTCTTAGTGCAACTAGGACTATTGCTGTTACCTAAGGATCTAGATCAAACATTAGACTGACTGTCTTCCTGCATCAGTCGCAAGCCAAACTCTGCTTACCGTAGAAATATAATCCCGAGAAGGGTTAAAGCCTGTCAGACCATAGCAATTTGACAAATGACAAACTCTCGATTTCGATGCTGCTAACAGTGGTGAGAGGCTGCTGGTCAGTAAACATTTCACAGAGGCATCATCAAAACCAACATTGGTGTCTTTACAGTCAATATGTCAATATAGGAATTTTAACTACATTCCTATAGAGAAATTATAATGGCCAGTTCAACTGACAAGTGATTGAAATGGAGTTGACCCTTGACTCTAATCAAAATGGCCGTTTCTTCCTTTGAATACATCTGTGTGAGGGGAAACAACATGCAGATAAAAACGAATAGGCTGGCAGTTAGCTAATGAGAAGTAGGCGAAAATTTAGACAATGATTCAAATCCATGAAAATAATTACAATGTGCATTGGTATATCCATATGTCTGGTTGGTTTAGGATTCTGTGCACAGTGAATAAACTAATGTCGATAAAACTAAAATAGCTACTTCATATTTATCGCTCGGCTGCCAACTGGCCTGGAATGTTACAAGATAATTAAATGTACATATTAGAATTCATAGAACGATTAAACATTACTTGGCAAATTCACTTATATGAGGGTCAGGAATGGTCTGTAAGTAAAATAGACAGTAACATTCACTAGGAGTTAGTGAAAATATGGTTCACTATTGAATATGTGATGATGACCAAAAAAATGAAGGAAAAAAGAGAGAAAACATCCCTTCCTTCCCTCCCTCCATCCCTGCATTCTAGAGTGTCTCTTGGAATCATCCTCCAATGTATTCTAGAGTGTGTTTTGATGTTCCTCCATTGGTTTCTTGTGTTCCCTGAGGGAGGTACTGTGACAGCATTCCCAACCTGTCCTGCACAGCACAAAGAATGACTTGTGCTCAACATTTGACCTTGTATAGCTATTTAAAAGCAGATTTGAAGTCTACTCCCAGTAAAGTAGTCTCCGCTCCCTCTCTCCATACTGAATAAAACATTCACCCAAATGCAAGTGAGAGGGGACTGCAGGCACCTCCTTAAAATCTAATGGAGTCAGACTCAAATGGATCAGAAGGCTTTCTACTCTAATGCTGCACCGCTCTGTGCTGCTGACGATGACGCCTCCCCTCACAAGATAACTGGCTGATATTCAACCAGTCTTCTCCATCAAAACGGCACACATCTACGTGAGGGGAGGCTTTCTAGCATGAGCATCTATGTGAGAGGAGTCTGAGTTACTTGAGAAAAGCTAGTCCTGTTTTATGTGTGTGAATAGTACTGCAGTGCGGACTCAAATTGATATGAGCCATACAGTTATATATGTTGAAAAGAAAAAGTCACAGTAGCGTTATACAATGATAAAATAGCTTGTGCCATAAACAAATTCTAACCTGTGCCATACAGATGTAGGATTTTAATTTCATCACCCTGTTGCAGGAGAACTTTCCTGCAATGCGGTACATTTGAGGTTTAAAAAGGCTTCTGAAGTTTGTAATTTCCTCTTTGAAATTTCAGACTTGATTTTCCCTTACTACAAATGTTATCAACCCCTACAAAAATGTCCATTAATTACAGTATAATCCACATAATAATTAAAATATCCTGTTGCTGCAGGACTATTTTCCTGCTGTAGAAAACTGGCTCAAATTAAGATCCTACATCTGTACTAGTGGTTTTTTGTGTTATGGTAAGGTAAAGGAGTTTTTCCGGAGCATGTGACCTGACCAGAAAAATCCCCTGGCCCTCGTTAAAATAATCCCTGAAATGTAAATACACAAATACTTTCTTTGTCACAAAACAGACCCAATGAACGAAGCAATGCATCCTGCTAAATCTACTGGCTAATCAAAGTGGACACACAGATCTTGGATCAGCTGGCCCTCCCCAAATCCTAACTTTAACCATTAACCACCTTAACCAGAAAACTGACTTAAGATCAGTTTCTATGGACAATCTCATCCGAACATTAGGCACACCTGACTCGAGACCTTTTAACCCCTGAGCCGAGAACTGTAGTAAGCTTCTGAAACGGAATGTGAGCCAATGGCCTTTGCTTTATAGGCAGAATAGAATGAAGTAGGATGACATAGCCCCTTCAGACTGATCTAAGTACAGTTTAGCATTTTCTTCCTAATGCTTAAGGTTAGTATTTGGGCAAAGTGAGCTGATCCTACATCTGTGACTATGGGCAACTTTGAATAGAATGGAGGCTCAGAGTGGTTGCTGCACAGAGGGAGACAAAACTAAAAGTTCAAGGGTCAAACTGAGTGCCCAAAGAGGAAGTGTAGCCTATCAGTAAAAGGATGATAAAAGGTGGCTTTCAAACAAACAAACAAACAAACAAACACTTCATAATGTATTCCATCCCACAGAAAGAGCTCGGGGCAACATTCTTCTTCACTAACCTCTCCAACTGAATTCTAAATGATCCCATTTCACATTTACATACTCCTTAGTAGTCAGCAGTACACTGATGGTGAATAAATCCAATGCCGACCTGAAGTACTTCTCTGTCACTATTATGTGTACTAAACTAAAGGTAGAATACTGCATTTAAGTATTTAATGATTGTTAATTTGTACTAGACTAAACATTATACTGTATTGTATTATATGATTGTTAGTATTTTGTACAAGCCTGTTAAAGAGAAAAACATTTGGTCCTCAGATCCCAAGGGGGTGCAGTTTGTTCGGTTGCTATGGAAACTTGAGAAAGAGCAGGTTCAGGACTCACAGAGAAAGAAATATTTTTTTCCCCAGATATACTTAGAATCCTCAGATCAAGTTTCAACCCTCATTTGTCCATTTCATGGTAGGAAAAACCTGAAGTCTCTTTTTGTTCACTAGACTCTTCTGAGTTCATCATAAATCCATATTATTTTTTAACACAGTTTCTCAGTCTGTCTGTGGTGTTCTTCTTCACTCTCAAGTCTCCAAAGATTCTAAATTGTGTTTTTTTTGTGTGTTTGTATCTTTAAAAAAAAGTTTTCTGTTTGTTTTGAAAGTCTTGTTCTATCCTTATGCATCATCCCATTGCTCTCTCATCTGTGATGCCAAACCTTCACTGGTGCAGAGCTGTGAGTCCTCCCTCTGCCAGTCAGATATGATTGAAGATAAAAAGAGATCTCTTCCCAACTCCCATATGAAGTCTATTTTCCATTGTCTTAAAAACAGAATAACTTTTTCCTTTTTTCCTTTCACAAAATGTCTTATTCAACACAAAATGCCTTATTCAATCAAAGACGTCCTCCATACCTCTGATTAAACCTATGGAGGAAGAGAAAGGAAGAGGGAGAAAGTGGAAAGAAGAGGGAAGAGAAATACAGATACTGAGAAAGGGAGGGGAAGGGAAGAGAGGGAAATAGAAACACTTTAATCTGACTCGAGAGACTACTGTGGAGTATAACTTTGCTATATAGTTTTTGATCAATATAAAATCAGGGTGAAACAGCATCGATAACAACAGTAAGAACTTCATTACATTATGTATAACTGTGGACAGTATCTTACCTGTACTGGGGGGTGTCAGTAAGGGCGGCTGGCGTCTTTGGGACGTTTGAGTTGCACCTTGAGTCTCTTCATGCCAATCTGGAAACCATTCATGGCTTGGATGGCAGCCTGGGCACTACCCGGGTTATCAAAGCTCACAAAGCCTGCATACATACAGACACAGACAGATGCTCTGAATGGTCAGTGGTAGTGTCAATCAGCCAGGTGCTTGCTGCGACTGTTTAGAAGTAGTGTCACTCACCGAAACACTTGCTCTGATTGGTCGCTCTGTCCATGAATACCTTGGAGGAGATAACATTGCCGAAGGGCAGGAACATCTGCATCAGTTCGTTATCGCCAAACTCCTGGGGCAGGTGGTAGATGAACAGATTACAGCCCTCTGGTCCTGGAATACAGACACACACAGATAGACACACAGGCACACAGACACACACCGTTGGAGGCACAGACACTAGAATAATGATGGTGCAGTACATTTTTAATACACACAAAATCACAATGATGACGACACTCATGACATTGTTGACAATGATGATCATGATGACAAAGAATTAGTAAATATAGTTCCTCACCCTCACCTTCCCTCTGCTGTTGGCCAATGACCTGAGGGTGCTGTGAAAGTGACTGACCTAGAGGGGTCAGTGTAGTTGCTGGGTAGATGGCTACAGAGGAGAGAAAGTGTGAGAGAGACAGAGACCGAGAGAGAGAGAGAAGAGAGAGAAGTAAATGACAAAAGAGGAAAGAGAGATAGAGAGGCATGAAGGGGGGATGAAGTGAAAAAGAAAAGAGAGTGGGGATTGAGTTGATATTTTATGAGTCACATTCAACAGACTCTGGTGAAGACCTGGAGGTATCAAGGTCAGGGTTAGAGATCAGAGATGTGTACTGTACTGTACCTGTGTATTGCTGTACCCCAGTAAAGGCCTGTTGCAGTGTGTCCGCAGCAGTAGGGCTCTGGGTGGAGTAGGTCGGCAGGCCATTGGTGTAGAGGGTTTCTAGAGGGTGCCCGTTAGCCTGGTGGGTGAGGCCGGTGTACCCGTTCATCATTGGGGCCACCAGGCTGGTCAGGGAGGAGGGCAGGGCGGCTGGAGGAGAGCTCAGACCTGCAGGGGGGAAATAAAAATTCACTACACCGGAGACAGAAATGTTCACTGCACCGCACAGGGATTGGACTTAATGTCTATGAGAGAGGAAGGGAGAGAGAGAGAGGGATAAACAGAATAGAGAGAAAGAGTGTGCATGTGTGTCTCATGTACAGTATGTGTGTGTGTGTGCGCGTGTGCGCGCGCGGGTGTGTGTGTGTGTGTGTGTGTGTAACAGCAGGCATCTCAAAGCTCACATGGTGATAAAATCACTCTGCGATGTCAGAATAGCAACACAATGATATGCTGCTGTAAGACAGAGCAACCCAGCTCTGCTCACTAAGGCAGCAGCAGGGGCATTTTACTGTGCTCACTGCTCACTGCCTTATCTACAGCTGGGACAAATAAAGACATTCTCCCACAGTGAAGGGGATTGGATGTTTGTCTGTCCTAAACTGATACAGCCTCGGGAGGGAGATAGGGCCTACAATTTGCATTGTAATTCGCCTGCACGATTCTGTGTGTACTGTGTAGGCATCCCAAATACTGTATTTGTGATAGGATAGTCTTTAGCGATGTGTGTGTAAGAGAGAGGGAAAGACAGAGTGAAAGCAATACAGTAGAGTATAGGGAGGAAGGGACAGAGAGAGAGAGAATGATAGAAAGCGTTAACGAGATACAGTATCTGTTCATTAATGGACTATAAAACATGATACACTTTCAAGGACCACAGAGATTCCCCCACAGTAATATGAACCATGTGATCTATAAAACCAGACTCCTATTTGGCTCAATACACACAGAGAGAGAGAGAGAGAGAGAGAGAGAGAGAGAGAGAGAGAGAGAGAGAGAGGGAGAGAGAGAGAGAGAGACAGAGAGAGAGAGACAGAGAGAGAGAGAGAGAGACAGAGAGAGAGAGAGAGACAGAGAGAGACAGAGAGAGAGAGAGAGACAGAGAGAGAGAGAGAGAGAGAGAGAGAGAGAGAGACAGAGAGAGACAGAGAGAGAGAGAGACAGAGAGAGACAGAGAGAGAGAGAGAGAGAGAGAGACAGAGAGAGAGAGAGAGAGAGAGAGACAGAGAGAGAGAGAGAGACAGAGAGAGAGGGAGAGAGAGAGAGAGACAGAGAGACAGAGAGAGAGAGAGAGAGAGAGAGAGAGACAGAGAAACAGAGAGAGAGAGAGACAGAGAGAGAGAGAGAGAGAGACAGAGAGAGAGAGACAGAGAGAGAGAGAGAGAGACAGAGAGAGAGAGAGAGACAGAGAGAGACAGAGAGAGAGAGAGAGAGACAGAGAGAGAGAGAGAGAGAGAGAGACAGAGAGAGACAGAGAGAGAGAGAGACAGAGAGAGACAGAGAGAGAGAGAGAGAGAGAGAGAGAGAGACAGAGAGAGAGAGAGAGAGAGAGACAGAGAGAGAGAGAGAGAGAGAGACAGAGAGAGAGGGAGAGAGAGAGAGAGACAGAGAGACAGAGAGAGAGAGAGAGAGAGAGAGAGAGACAGAGAAACAGAGAGAGAGAGAGACAGAGAGAGAGAGAGACAGAGAGAGAGAGAGAGAGAGACAGAGAGTAGGCTGTAACAACCATAGTAGAATACATTTCACTAAAGGTCTTTTCCTGGACATAGTTTATAGACCACATTGTCTGCTGGTTCTCAGAAACTGATTTAAACCTAGAAACCAGGTGTGAACACCCTCTCAAGCAATTAATTGATCACAACTGACTTGAGGGAGAAATCTCAAACGGTCACACCCTGGTCTGTTTCACCTGTCCTCATTGTTATTCTCCACCCCCTACAGATGTCGCTTGTTTCCCCAGTGTATTTATCCCTGTGTTTCCTGTCTTTCTGTGCCAGTTTGTCTTGTATGTTCCAAGTCAACCAGCGTTTTTCCCCCCATTCTCCTGCTTTTTTCTATTCTCATTTTTCTAGTCCTCCCGGTTTTGACCCTTGCCTGTTTCTGGACTCTGTACCCGCCTACCTGACCATTCTGCCTGCCTTGATCACAAGCCTGTCTGCTACTCTGTACCTCCTGGACTCTGATCTGGTTTTGACCTTTCACCTGTCCACAACCATTCTCTTGCATACCCCTTTTGGATTAATAAACATTGTAAGACTCCAACCATCTGCATCTGGGTCTCGCCTTGTGCCATGATACAAACATCTACAGTACACTAAGTAGGAGTACAAAAGCAGTCTGTCTATAATGTGTCTCCAGTGCAGAATTACACTGTATTGATTCTGTGGGATCAATGGTGAATTGTAAAACTACTAGGGTTTGACGGTATCTAGATTTTTATACCATTTCTGTGCCTTACTAGGGTTTACGGTGTTACTGGAAGTGCACACAAAGGGGCCATTTTTTTTTAAAGCAACAGGGATCTTGATTCAGGAGGGGATTGAATTTCTCTGCTGTAACCAAGAAGCTTGATCTTGACATCGAGCCACTTAGCTAGCCAGTTAGCAAACCACATGCATAGCTGGACCCCTGAGCTGGATATCAGTTATTTGATACATCTTAGATTTCTTATAGTTATAAGCAGTAGCATAGCACGCACCCCCCAACCCCTAATTTTGTATTATATATTTTGAAATATACTGTATAAACGGTATATCTCCCAAGCCTAAAAACTACCCCCAGTCAGAGCGATAGATCCCAGGACTGCGCAGTGAAATGTGATATCACACATTTCCAAGACTCATATGTAACTGACCAGGTATTGAACCCAGGTTGTCTGAGCACCTCGAGACTGTTAGACCACCGAGCTACAGCCTAGCACTAGCTCTGGTAGCTAACATGGGTTTCCAGGTCTCCCACCTTACTCATCGCGAATATTGCTGATTTATCCGACATGACTGACCTGACACGAGATTGAGGGGGTTGGGCGGCAGACCGTTCATTGCTAGCGCCCCCACCTGGTGGATCTGGGCGGAGGGGAAGGAGAGGCTGGGGGCCAGGTAGCCCCCCTGAGACATGGCCATCACCGCTGCATGCTGCTGCTGCTGCATCAACTGATAGGGAGAGGAGGTGGATCGGGGGAGGAAGGGGGGGAGAGGGAGGGAGAAGTGGAATGAGAGCAAGCTGTCAGTGAGGCGTCAGAGTGACAGATACCAAATTGCGTGTATGTGTGTGTATGTGCTTACGGCGTGTGCATAGCTACTGTAGCTGCTGAACGTAGGTAGGGCGACAGAGGGGTTGAAGATGCCAAACTGTCCAGCCATCTGCTGCATGCGCCGTATGGTCCTCTCCTTATCTGTGTCTGCAAACTTCACGACGAGGCTGGACGACGCTCCCTAGAGAGGAGAGGAACACAGCATGGATGTGTGTGTGTGTGTGTATGTGTGTCTGTGTGTGTGTGTGTGTGTGTGTGTGTCTGTTTTCGTGTATTGTACTTACCGGCATGGTCTGACTCCCATGAAGGGAACTGATGGCAGACTGCGCTTCAGAATGAGTAGAGAACTTCACAAATGCACAACCTAGAGAGAGAGAGAGAGAGAGCAAGACAAATCCAATAATTACAAGCAGACAACCTAAGAAAATGAACAACATGACAAATGGTTTGATGAAGAATGCAAAAACGTAAGAAAGAAATTGAGAAACCTGTCTAACCAAAAACATAGAGACCCAGAAAACCTGAGCCTTACGCCTTCATTATGGTGAATCACTAAAACAATACAGAAATACACTATGGAAAAAGAAGGAACAGCAGGTCAGAAATCTGCTCAATGTAATTGAAGATTCCATAGAATCAAACCACTTCTGGGAAAATTGGAACACACTAAACAAACAACAACAACACGAAGACTTATCTATCCAAAACAGAGATCTATGGATAAGTCACTTCTCCGATCGGTTTGGCTCTATAACAAAGAACAAAGAACAAACAGCAAAAACATATACATGATCAAATGCAAATCTTAGAAGACTATTAAAAGACTACCACAACTCACTGGATTCTCCAAATTACATTGAATGAACTACAGGACAAAATACAAACCCTCCAACCCAAAAAGGCGTGTGGTATTGATGGTATCCTAAATTAAATGATAAAATATACAGACCACAAATTCCAATTGGCTATACTTTTTAAAAACTTTTTTCATCCTCAACTCTGGCATCTTCCCCAATATTTGGAACTAAGGAGTGATCACCCCAATCCATAAAAGTGGAGACAAATTTGACCCATACAATAAGCGTCAACAGCAACCTTGAGAAAATCCTCTGCATTATCATTAACAGCAGACTCGTACATTTCCTCAGTGACAACAATGTACTGAGCAAATGTCAAATTGGCTTTTTACCAAATGGCCATATGACAGACCTCATATTCACCCTGCGCTCCCTAATTGACAAACAAAGAAAATAAAACAAAGGCAAAGTCTTCTCATGCTTTGTAAATTTCAAAACAACTTTTGACTCAATTTGGCATGAGAGTCTGCTATACAAATTGATGGAAAGCGGTGTTGGGGCAAAAACATATGACATGTACAAAAACTACAAGTTTGCAGTTAAAATTGGCAAAAAAACACACACATTTCTTTCCACAGGGCCGTGGGGTGAGACAGGGATGCAGCTTGAGCCCCACCCTCTTCAACATATATATCAACTAATTGGTAGGACACTAGAACAGTCTGTAGCACCCGGCCTCATCCTACTAGAATCCGAAGTCAAATGTCTACTGTTTTCTGATGATCTGGTGCTTCTGTCTCCAACCAAGTACAGCCTACAGCAGTACCTAGATCTTCTGCACAAATTCTGTCAGACCTGGGCCCTCACAGTAAATCTCAGTAAGACAAAATAATTGTTTTCCAAAAAAGGTCCAGCTGCCAGGATGGCAAATACAAATTCCATCTAGACACTGTTGCCCTAGAGCCCACAAAAAACTATACATACCTCGGCTTAAATGTCAAGGCCACAGGTAACTTCCACAAAGCTGTGAACGATCTGAGATACAAGGCAAGAAGGGCCATCTATGCCATCAAAAGGAACATGGCTAAAAATAATTAAATCAGTTATAGAACGTATTGCCCTTTATGGTTTTTCTGGGGTCTGCTTACCAACCAAGAATTAACAAAATGGGACAAACACCAAATTGAGACTGCATGCAGAATTCTGCAAAAATATCATCTGTATACAAAGTAAAACACAAAATAATGCATACAGAGCAAAATTAGGCCGATACTTGCTAATTATCAAAATCCACAAAAGAGCCAATAAATTCTACAACCACCTAAAAGAAAGCGATTCCCAAACCTTCCATAGCAAAGCCATCACCTACAAAGAGATGAACCTGGACAAGAGTCCCCTAAGCAAGCTAGTCCTGGGGCTCTGTTCACAAACACAAACAGAGCCCCAGGACAGCAACATAATTAGACCCAACCAAATCATGAGAAAACTAAAATAGAATTATTTGACACATTGGAAAGTATTAACAAAAATCTGAGCAAACTAAAATGCTATTTGTCCCTAAACAGAGAGTACACAGTGGCAGAAAACCTGACCACTGTGACTGAAAAAAAAGTAAGGAAAGCTTTGACTATGTACAGACTCAGTGAGCATAGCCTTGCTACTGAGAGAGGCCACCGTAGACAGACCTGGCTCTCAAGAGAAGACAGGTTATGTGCACACCGCCCAGAAAATTAGGTGGAATCTAAGCCTGCACCTCCTAACCTCCTGACAAATATACAGTGGGTTGTGAAAGTATTCACCCCCCTTCACATTTTTCCTAATTTGTCACCTTAAACCCTCAAATTAAAATAGATTTTTTGGGAGGGATTTGTATCATTTGATTTACACAACATGCCTGCCACTTTGAAGATGCAAAATATTTTTATTGTGAAACAAACAAGAAATAAGACAAAAAAAACAGAAAACTTGAGCATGCATAACTATTCATTCCCCCAAAGCCAATACTTTGTAGAGCCACTTTTGTAGCAATTATAGCTTTAAGTCTCTTGGGGTATGTCTCTATAAGCTTGGCACATCTAGCCACTTGGATTTTTGCCCATTCTTCAAGGCAAAACTGCTCCAGCTCCCTCAAGTTGGATGGGTTCCGCTGGTGTACAGCAACATTTAAGTCATACCACAGATTCTCAATTGGATTGAGGTCTGGGCTATGACTAGGCCATTCCAAGACATTTAAATGTTTCCCCTGAAACCACTCAAGTGTTGCTTTAGCAGTATGTTTAGGGTCATTGTCCTGCTGGAAGGTGAACCTCCGTCCCAGTCTCAAATCTCTGGAACACTGAAACAGGTTTCCCTCAAAAATGTCCCTGTATTTAGCACAATCCATGATTCCTTCAATTCTGACCAGTTCCCCAGTTCCTGCCAATGAAAAACATCCCCACAGCATGATGCAGGGATGGTATTTTCGGGGTGATGAGAGGTGTTGGGTATGCGCCAGACATAGTGTTTTCCTTGATGGCCAAAAAGCTAAATTTTTGTCTCATATGACCAGAGTACCTTCTTCCATATGTTTGGGGAGTCCCCCACATGCATGTTGGGGAACACCAAACATGTTTGCTTCTTTTTTTCTTTAAGCAAAGGATTTTTTTCTGGCCACTCTTCCGTAAAGCCCAGCCCTGTGAAGTGTATGGCTTTCAGTGGTCCTATGGACAGATACTAAAATCTCATCTGTGGAGCTTTGCAGCTCCTTCAGGGTTACCTTTGGTCTTTTTGTTGCCTCTTTGCCTGGTCAGTGAGTTTTGGTGGGCGGCCCTCTCTTGACAGGTTTAATGTGGTGCCATATTCTTAAACATTTTTAATAATGGATTTAATGTTGCTCCGTGGGATGTTCAAACCCTGATCTGTACTTCTCCACAACTTTTTCTCTGACCTGTTTGGAGAGCTCCTTGGTCATCATAGGCCGCTTGCTTGGTGGTGCCCCTTGCTTAGCGGTGTTTCAGACTCTGGGTCTTTCAAAAAAGGTGTATATATACTGAGATAATGTGACAGATCATGTGACACTTAGATTGCACACAGGTGGACTTTATTTATCTAATTATGTAACTTCTGAAAGTAATTGTTTTCACCAGATCTTATTTAGGGGCTTGATAGCAAAGGAGGTGAATACATATGCACGCTGTAACATCTCTCGCAGAAGGCATGGACCAAAACGCAGCGTGGTAAGTGTTCATGATAATTTATTACTCAAAAACACAAACAACAAAGAACAACAAAACAAAGTGAAAAAACAAAACAGTTCTGTCTGGTGCAGACACTAAACAGAAAATAACTACCCACAAAACACAGGTGGGAAAAAGGCTGCCTAAGTATGATTCCCAATCAGAGACAACAATAGACAGCTGCTGATTGGAAACCACACTCGGCCAAAACATAGAAATAAAGAAACTAGAATGCCCACCCTAGTCACACCCTGGCCTAACCAAAATAGAGAATTAAAGCCCCTCTCTATGGCCAGGGCGTGACAGTAACCCCTCAAAAGAGAGGACTCCGGACGCAAAACCTGACTCTAAAGGGGAGGGTCCTGGTGGGCATCCCTTCACGGTGGCGGCTCCAGTGCGGGACGTAGACCCCCCCCCCCCCCCCCCCCCCCCCCCGCCTGCAGATCCCTCCGCTTTGGTGGCGGCCTTGGTGCATGGACCTTCACTGGAGGAACTGGGCCGCAGATCATCACCAGAGGAACCAGACCACTGATCATCGCTGGAGGCTCCGGACTGGGAACTGTCGCCGGAGGCTCCGGACTGGGGACCGTCGCTGCATGCTCCGGACTGGGGACCATCGCTGGAGGCTCTGGACCACAGATCAACGCTGGAGGCTTCGTGCCATGGATCATCGCTGCAGGCTCCGTGCCATGGATCATTGCTGCAGGCTCCGTGCCATGGATCATCGCTGGAGGCTTCGTGCCATGGATCATCACTGGAGACTTCGTGCCATGGATCATCGCTGGAGGCTTTGTGCCATGGATCATCACTGGAGGCTTCGTACGTGAATCAGGTCTCACCGGACAGGTCTCACCGGACTGAGGAGACGTACTAAAAGCCTGGTACGTGGAGCTGCCACAACGCGCCCTGGCTGGATACCCACTTTAGCTCGGTGAGTGTGGAGAGCTGGCACAGGACGCACTGGGCTATAACGGCGCACTGGAGGCATAGTGCGTAGAGTCAGCGCAGGACACAATGGAACGTGGAGGTGCACCGGAGGTCTGGAGCGCAGAGCTGGCATAACTTGTCCTGGCTGGATACCAACCTCAGCCTGGCAAGTGCGGGGAGCTGGAACAGGCCACACTGGGCTTTGCTGGTGAACCGGGGACACCGTGCGTAGAGCTGGCGCAGGATAACCTGGGCCGAAGAGATGCACCGGAGGCCTGGAACGCTGAGCCGGCACAATCCGTCCTGGCTGAATGCCCACTTTAGCACGGCCACTGCGGGGAGCTTGCACAGAGCGCACTGGGCTGTGGATGCGCACTGAAGGCATGGTGCGCAGTACCGGATAGCATGGTGCTTGACCGGTCACTCGCTCCCCACAGTAAGCACGAGGAGTTGGCTCAGGTCTGAACCCTGACTCTGCCACTCTCCCCGTGTGCCCCCCCCAAAAAAATGTTTTGGGGCTGCCTCTCGTGCTTGCCTCATTGCCGTGACTCCTGGTATCGCCGCCGTTCCTCCCTTGCTGTTTCCGCTTGTTTCCATGGCAGGGTCTTGTCCCCTGCCATAACCTTCTCCCATGTCCATGAGGTCCTCCACTCACTCTTCTTCCGGGCCCAGGATCCCTGCTCCTCCTGGCCACGCTGCTTGGTCCTTTGGTGGTGGGTAGTTCTGTAACGTCTCTCGTCAGAATGAGGATTGGACCAAAGCGCAGCGTGGTAAGTGTTCATGATAATTTATTACTCAAAACACTCGAACAAAATAACAAAGAGAAAAACGAACAGTTCTGTAAGGCAAATCAAATATACAGTAAACAACTACCCACAAAACACAGGTGGGAAAAAGGCTGCCTAAGTATGATTCCCAATCAGAGGCAGCTGTCTATCATTGTCTCTGATTGGGAATCATCCTTAGACAGCCTGTAATTTAAATTACAGGTTGTAACGCAACAAAATAGGAAAACGCCAAGGAGGGTGAATACTTTTGCCAGGCACTGTATGACCATATTGGAGACACATTTCCCTCAGATTACACAGACCCAAACAAATCCAATTTTGTTTAACTCCCATATCTATTGAGTGAAATATCATCGTGTCATCAACAGCAGCTAGATTTATGACCTATTGCCCTTTTGTACTTGAACTATTTGCACATCATTATAACACTGTACAGTATATAGCCATAATACGACATTTGAAATATCTCTATTCCTTTGTAACTTTTCACTTTGGTTTATTTTACATTTAACTTGCTTTGGCAATGTAAACATATGTTTCCAATGCCAATAAATTGAGAGAGAAAGAGAGAGCGAGAGAGCGAGAGAGAGAAAGAAAGAAAGAGAGAGAGCAAGAGAGAGAGAGAGTGAGAGAGCGAGAGAGAGAGAGAGAGAGAGAAAGACAGAGGGGTTAGTGGGAGGGAGAGAGAGAGAGAGAGAGAGAGAGAGAGAGTGAGTGAGTGAGAGAGAGTGAGTGAGAGAGAGAGAGAGACAGAGGGGTTAGTGGGAGTGAGAGAGTGAGTGAGTGAGTGAGTGAGTGAGTGTGAGAGAGAGAGAGAGAGAGAGAGACAGAGAAAGACAGAGGGGTTAATGGGACGGAGAGAGAGAGAGAGAGAGAGAGAGAGACAGAGGGGTTAGTGGGAGGGAGAGAGAGAGAGAGAGACAGAGAAAGACAGAGGGGTTAGTGGGAGGGAGAGAGATGGGGTGGAGAAATTGCACATCATTACAACACTGTATATCTACATATTATATACATAATATATACATACATAATGTGACATTTGTAATGTCTTTATTATTTTGGAACTTCTGTGAGTGTAATGTTTACTGTTAATTTTGATTGTTTATTTCACTTTTGTATATTATCTACTTCACTTGCTGTGGCAATATGTTTCCCATGCCAATAAAGCCCCTTGAATTTAATTGAATTGAGAGAGAATAAAGTTGAGAGAGTCTGTATAGATGTAGTATTCACACTCTTTTCTTTTCCTCACTCACATGTTTTGCTTCTTTGAGCGATAGTGTCTTCACACAGTCCTGACTAGAATGTTGCTGTGGTATGTAACCAGTGTGTGTGTGTGTGTGTGTGTGTGTGTGTGTGTGTGTGTGTGTGTGTGTGTACGTGTGCTCTCATGCGATGCCTGTCAGGTGTATATCTCAGTGTGGTGTGTGAAATGACTTCTGTCACTGCAGAGTCAAGCCATTGTGTCAGCTGTCACGCAGACGGAACATCACTCTGACCTGGGAGATGCAGGTATGACACATCGGGAGAATGTGTGTGCGTGTGTGTGTGTGTGTGTGTGTGTGTGTGTGTGTGTGTGTGTGTGTGTGTGTGTGTATATACAGGCAGAACAACATCATTGTGACATGAGAGAGACAGGTATGAGACAGGCAGAACAACATCATTGTGACATGAGAGAGACAGGTATGAGACAGGCAGAACAACATCATTGTGACATGAGAGAGACAGGTATGAGACAGGCAGAACAACATCATTGTGACATGAGAGAGACAGGTATGAGACAGGCAGAACAACATCACTGTGACATGAGAGAGACAGGTATGAGACAGGCAGAACAACATCACTGTGACATGAGAGAGACAGGTATGAGACAGGCAGAACAACATCATTGTGACATGAGAGAGACAGGTATGAGACAGGCAGAACAACATCATTGTGACATGAGAGAGACAGGTATGAGACAGGCAGAACAACATCATTGTGACATGAGAGAGACAGGTATGAGACAGGCAGAACATTGAATATGTCAAACGTTTCTGTCCTGGAATACATCGGCAGATCATCCTAGTCTATCAATAAGACTGGTGTTAGACTGACTACAAGATGTTGCTAGAATGATGGATGAAGGGAAAGTAGTTAGTCCTTTTTTGCATATTCGACCCAACAACCCTAGCTAATGCCATGGAATCTACTAGAGTATCCCCTACAAGTGTGTTTGAAAGCGATAAAGTAATAGAGGATGAGAAAGAAAGCTTCATATACCTTTGCTGTTTCCGTCAGGACCTCTTAGTACGGTACACTCATCGATGGCGCCGTAGGGCTCAAATAGGCGGTACACATCCTCCTCTGTCTGCTGCTTGTTCAGCATCCCCACAAACAGCTTCCTGTCCTCTGGAGGGACAAGAGGAAGAGCCGTATGGTCAGAGGCACAGCCCAAAAAATACTGTAGTCTGTACTGTCAACAAGGGGATGAGAAATTAAGAGAGAGAAGGAAATGAGCCTCGGTGAAGGAAGGAGAGGAAACTACCAGAGTGAAGGAGAAGGTGTGAGTGTTTGTTTGCTCTATCCCAGCAGCACCCAGAGTTGTCTCTGCCAAGACAGCTCTCTGTAAAGGTTCATACCGTAACTGGGGTATAGGCAAGAGGGCTGTACCATAGCCTGCTTTGATACACACATTCTAACCCCACATATGCAAACACACAATGCAGAGGACTAGGCACACATACATGAATTCACTTTCATATTTAATCAGTGGATAAACCCAACATTAGGCCTAGAGCCTTGGTCATGTGCGGGGTGGCAGACACGTTTGTGTGCATGTGTTTTGGGGGTCGGAAGGGGTGAGGGAGGGGGTTATTTGTGTGTGGTAAAAGGGGGCGGTGGGAGTTGGTGTATGTGTGTGTGGTAGGGTTTTGAATAAGGCGACATGAAAGCGGAGGCCTGCTGTGCTTTGTGTTTTTTTGATGACTTCAGGGATCCGTGTTATCAGACCAACAGAAAGTGATGGGCTGGCACATTAAAGTTTGAAGCGCAAACAAGCTCACACACACACACACACACACACACACACACACACACACACACACACACACACACACACACAATAGTGTGACATCATCCGCCCCCTCACTCCACTGCTGCTATCAGCACGCCTGCTGACTTCACTGAACACATAAATCAGACTATTCACAAACCGAAGATAGAGAGAGAAATTGACACACACATACGCTGGTTGTGGCAAGTGTTGCATCAGGAGTGTGGAACACACAAATACACCCAGTGCAAGGCGTTGCATCAGTAAAGTAAATCACACGGAGGGTCTATGGGGGCAAGAGTGATTAGATGAGAGTAGAGAGCTATTGGAGCCTAGACTCTTCTACAGCGTTATTACCAACTCTTTAGGAGAATTAGTTTCTCTCTCTTCCACTTTCACTCTCTATCTCTCTCTGTAAGCGTCTCTCTCTCTCTCTCTCTCTCTCTCTCTCTTCCTCTGTCCCTGGCTTTCTCTATTTCCCTGCATCCCTTTCTCTCTCTCTCTATCATAAACATATGCGGTAGATAGGATAATGCCCCTCAACACTCCACTGCAATCATTAGCTGCTTCTCATCAATTCATTCATTAAACGCTTTACTAGTAAATCCAGGCCCTAGGGGCTCAGGGCCGTGTGTGTGTGTGTGTGTGTGTGTGTGTGTGTGTGTGTGTGTGTGTGTGTAGGCAAGTGTGTCTGTGTTCTCGCCTGCTCTGTCCTAGAAACTAAAAACAGACTGTGAAATGCTCCTCTCCCCCACCAGAGCTCAGAGCGCATCAGAGAGCATCAGACGAGTGTAGAGAACAGGATTAAAGATTCATACGCACAATTCAAGTCAGATCATCCACTCACCCCTCCCCCTATCCGAACACACACACACACAAACACACACACACACACACACACACACACACACACACACACACACACACACACACACACACATACACACATACACACACAAACACACACACCCACTGCTGACCCCAAAAACACAATTCGAGTGAGATCTTCCATTTTCCAATCTCGCTCATATTCACTTCACCCCTCTTCCTTTTCCTTACAAAGCCTCCCCCTTCCCACACACACACCGCTCTCTCTCCCCCAACCTCTTTTTATCCTCCCCCACCCCCGCAGTAGCAGTGCACACTTAGCTAACTCCAATCTCCCATCTCAGACTCTAGCATCTCATTTAGTGTTGGCACATTCAGTCTCAGCGTGTGACTGTGTATGTTTGTGTATGTGTGTGTGTGTGTGTGTGTGTGTGTGTGTGTGTGTGTGTGTCTGTGCGTGTGTGTGTGTGTGTGTGCATGCATGTGTGCTTTCATCTCCACACAGGGCTTAGGGCCATCTGGTATCAGTGCAGAGGCCAGGGAGATGAGTCCCTGTTCCAAAGGCCTGGGAGAAACTGATAGCGATGGAGCAGAGAGGGAACGTAACCGGAGCAGAAGAGAGGAGTAGAGGAGCTTCCAAAGGCCTAACCACCATGAATCTCTCATCTCTCTCATCTCTCCTACAATATATCTGGTATTAAGTGTAACTATTGGCCAAACTACTGTGATGAGTAAGCTTGGGAGAATCTCAACTGCATTTCCTTGATTCCTTGCGTCCTCTATCCTCACCTCCTTCTCAAAATCCATTGGATGATAAGGTCAAAGGTCCCTCCCCTCTGACCTTTTCATCTAATCGGAATCAGGAGAGGAACAAGGAAATGCAGTTGAGATTCTCCCCTTGTCTGAGATCTGTCTATGTTAGCTCCCAGAGCAAACACCTAGGCTTCTGCTCAATGGACTAATGCATGCGTTCAGTACAGGCGGGCAAGGCAGTTAGGTGCTGTCATGATGGACATGGATACTCATGTACTGAATAATTAAGGACTAGCTTGTGCTAAATCAGAACCTATGCGTCAAATTCTCTGCCAAACAAAATCAAGCAAAACATCTGAAAAATCATTATGAAAAGTAACGAAAAACATCAGCAATTTGAGTTGCAGACAGTGCTTGCTTAGATGTCTTAAAAGCAACAAACTTCCCTCCCACTCCAAATGCCATTACTGACCATTTCCATAAATTTATCCTAGGTTCAAAGGTGTTTTGGTGTTTGAAGTGTGTATGGGGTGTGGGGAAGACATCAAAGAGAGATGGGGATGCTGTGTGTGTGTGTGTTTGTGTGTGTGTGTGTGTTTGCGCGTGTGTGTATGCGTATGTGTGTGTGCGCATGTGCACGCACGCATGTTTGTGTATGTGTGTTACTGTGCACGTACATGCATATGTGTGTAAGTATGTGTGTTGTGGCCTTAGGCTGGTTGGTATCTAAGGACGGTGGTGTAGCAGTAAACACCTTGCCCTCCATCTCTCTGACGGTGTGGAGCAACAGCAGTCTGTCTGCTGCCTTCGGGTATTATCATAACATTTGAACTTCTTGGGGTAAAATAAGTTAGAAAGCTATGAGACAAGTTAAAAGTGACTTTGTGTTGGCGGGGGACAGGTTGTACATGCAAAACAGGTGCCTTTGTTGTGATAATGTTCATATCACTATTGTAAGTAGTTCTCTGGATGAGCTGAAAATATAGGCACAGATGATGGAAAACAACCATCAAAGGCCTATGCGGTACTGATACACAGCCGAATCCTATGGAATTTCCTATTCCCCTTCCATCTGGTGTTATGCTCACATTTGAATGCATACTTGCCCTTTACATGTACAGTACAGTGCCTTCGGAAAGTATTCATACCCTTCGACTTACTCCACACTTTGTTGTATTACAGCCTGAATTCAAAATGGATAGTTTTCTTCTTCTCACCCATCTACACACAACATCCCATAATGATGAAGTGAAAACATGTTTTAAGACATTTTTGCTAATTTATTGAAAATGAAATACAGAAATATCTCATTTGCATAATAATCATACCCCTGAGTCAATACATGTTAGAATCACCTTAATCAGCGATTACAGCTGTGAGTTTTTCTGGGTACGTCTCTAAGAGCTGTACACACCTGGATTGTACAATATTTGCACATCGTTCTTTTTTAAACTAAGTTGGTTGTTGATCATTGCTAGACAGCCATTTCTATGTCTGGCCATAGATCTTCAAGATGATTTATGTCAAAACTGTAAGGAGGCCACTTAGGAACATTCAACGTCGTCTTGGTAAGCAACTCCAGTGTAGATTTGGCCTTGTCTTTTAGGTTATTGTCCTGCTGAAAGGTGAGTTTGTCTCCCAGTATCTGTTGGAAAGCAGACTGAAACAGGTTCTCCTCTAGGAATTTGCCTGTGCTTAGTTCTATTCCATTTCTTTTTATACAAAAAAACTCCCTAGTCCTTGCTGATGACAAGCATACCCACAACATTGATGCAGCCACCACCATGCTTGGAAATACGATGAGTGGTACTCAGTGGTGTGTTGTGTTGGATTTACCCCAAACATAACGCTATCCATTGCCCCCCCCACCCACCCACATTTTTACACTGCTGCTACTTATTATCCATGCATTGTCACTTTACCTCTACCTACGTGTACATATTACCTCAATTACCTTGACAAAACGGTGCCCCCGCACATTGACTCTGTCCCGGTACCCCCTGTATATAGCCACGCAACTGTTATTTTATTGTTGCTCCTTAATTATTTGTTATTTTTACATTAAAATTTTTACATTTAAAATGTTTAATTGTTATTTTCTTTATTGAGAAGATTGGATGAATAAGGTGCCCAGAGTAAACTGCCTGCTCCTCAGTCCTAGTTGCTAATATATGCATATTATTAGTATATTTGGATAGAAAACACTGAAGTTTCTAAAACAGTTTGAATGATGTCTGAGTATAACAGAACTCATATGGCAGGCAAAAACCTGAGAAAAAAAATCGAACCAGGGAGTGGGAAATCTGAGGTTGGTCAATTTTCAACTCAGCTCCTATTAAAGATACAGTGGGATATTGGTCATGTTGCACTTCCTAAGGCTTCCACTCGATATAAACTTGTTTGATGCTTCTACTACGAAGGGGGGCTGAATGAGAGGGGAATGAGTCAGAGGTCTGCCAGCAGTCACCGGCTGGTCACGCGCATTTCACATGAGAGGTATCTCCCATTCCTTTGCTTTTCTGAAGACAAAGGAATTCTCCAGTTGGAATATTATTGAAGATTTATGTTAAAAACATCCTAAAGATTGATTCCATACATCTTCTGACAAGTTTCTACAGACCGTCACGGAACCTTTTGACATTGTAACGGTTTTCTGTACGTAAAAGAGAGTCGGACCAAAATGCAGCGTGGCTATTGCGATCCATGTTTAATGAGACAAAGTAAACACGATCAAAAACAAATAAACGTAACACGAAAACCGAAACAGCCTAATACTGGTGCAAAGTAACACAGCGACAGAAACAAGGACAATCACCCACAAAACCCAACACCAAACAGGCTACCTAAATATGGTTCCCAATCAGAGACAATGACGAACACCTGCCTCTGATTGAGAACCATATCAGGCCAAACATAGAACTAGACAAACTAGACATGTAACAGAATGCACTGGCGGCCCCTGGCGGCACTGGCGGCCCCTGGCAGACGGGCGGCACTGGCGGCGCCGGGCAGGCGGGCGGCTCAGGCGGCGCCGGGCAGGCGGGCGGCTCAGGCGGCGCCGGGCAGGCGGGCGGCTCAGGCGGCGCCGGGCAGGCGGGCGGCTCAGGCGGCGCCGGAGACGAGGGAGACTCCGGCAGCGCTGGAGAGGAGGGAGACTCCGGCAGCGCTGGAGAGGAGGGAGACTCCGGCAGCGCTGGAGAGGAGGGAGACTCCGGCAGCGCTGGAGAGGAGGGAGACTCCGGCAGCGCTGGAGAGGAGGGAGACTCTGGTAGCACCGGAGAGGAGGGAGACTCTGGTAGCACCGGAGAGGAGGGAGACTCTGGTAGCACCGGAGAGGAGGGAGACTCTGGTAGCACCGGAGAGGAGGGAGACTCCGGCAGCGCTGGACAAGCGAGGCGCACTGTAGGCCTGATGCGTGGTGTTGGCACTGGTGGTACTGGGCCGAGGTCACGCACAGGAAGCCTGGTGCGGGGCTGCTTACCGGAGGGCTGGGGTGTGTAGGTGGTGACGGATAGATCGGACCGTGCAGGCACACTGGAGCTCTTGAGCACCGAGCCTGCCCAACCTTACCCGGTTGAATGGTCCCGGTCGCCCTGCCAGTGCGGCGAGGTGGAATAGCCGGCACTGGGCTATGCAGGCGAACCGGGGACACCGTGCGCAAGGCTGGTGCCATGTAAGCCGGCCCAAGGAGACGCACTGGGGACCAGATGCGTAGAGCCGGCTTCATGGCACTTGGCTCAACGCTCACTCTAGCCCGGCTGATACGCGGAGCTGGAATGTACCGCACCGGGCTATGCACCCACACTGGGGACACCGTGCGCTTCACAGCATAACACAGTGCCTTCCCGGTCTCTCCAGCCCCCCGGTAAGCACAGGAAGACTGCGCAGGTCTCCTACCTGGCGCAGCCATCCTCCCTGTGAGCCCCCCCCCCCCCCCCCCCCCCCCCCTGACTCTCGGGCTTCCATCCGCTCTGCCGTGCTAGCTCCTCATAATGCCGCCTCTCTGCTTTTGCTGCCTCCAGCTCGGCTTTGGGGCGGCAATATTCCCCTGGCTCTGCCCAGGGTCCTTTTCCGTCTAGAATCTCCTCCCAAGTCCATTTCTCCAAGTAGTGCAGCCTCTCCCACTGCTGCTGCTGCTGCTCCTGCTGCTGCTGCCTCTGTTCCTTCTCCTGCTGCTGCTTTTGCCGTTTCCCATTACCACGCCGCTTGGTCCTGTTGTGGTGGGTGATTCTGTAACGGTTTTCTGTACGTGAAAGAGAGTCAGACCAAAATGCAGCGTGGCTATTGCGATCCATGTTTAATGAGACAAAGTAAACACGATCAAATACAAAAACAAATAAACGTAACACGAAAACCGAAACAGCCTAATACTGGTGCAAAGTAACACAGCGACAGAAACATGGACAATCACCCACAAAACCCAACACCAAACAGGCTACCTAAATATGGTTCCCAATCAGAGACAATGACAAACACCTGCCTCTGATTGAGAATCATATCAGGCCAAACATAGAACTACACAAACTAGACATGTAACATAGAATGCCCACTCAGCTCACACCCTGACCAACCACAACATAGAAACATACAAAGCAAACTATGGTCAGGGTGTGACAGACATTTTATCTGCAACTAGTGAACACGCTTCGTGAGTTTTGATTTGTTTACCAAACGCGCTAACAAAAGTAGCTATTTGGAGTTTATCCTAAATGGCAAAGGATCCTGAACATGGGAGGAGATCCTGAGAGGAAGATGGAGGCAGCGAGAAAGAGGGCCCAGGTTTACACAGGGTCACGGCTGGCACTAAAGACCGGGAGGCCACTCCCCCCAAAAATTGGGGGGGTCACATGGGGAGTGTGGCAGAGTCAGGATTCAGACCTGAGCCAACTCCCGTGCTTACCGTCAGAAAGCCTCCTGTGGTGATCCATGGCACGAAGCCTCCAGTGGTGATCCATGGCAAGAAGCCTCCAGTGGTGATCCATGGCAAGAAGCCTCCAGTGGTGATCCATGGCAAGAAGCCTCCAGTGGTGATCCATGGCAAGAAGCCTCCAGTGGTGATCCTTGGCAAGAAGCCTCCAGTGGTGATCCATGGCAAGAAGCCTCCAGTGGTGATCCATGGCACGAAGCCTCCAGTGGTGATCCATGGCACGAAGCCTCCAGTGGTGATCCATGGCACGAAGGCTCCAGTGGTGATCCATGGCATGAAGCCTCCAGTGGTGATCCATGGAACGAAGCCTCCAGTGAGGAGTCATGGCACGAAGCCTCCAGCGACTGTCTCTAGTCCGGAGCCTCCAGCGACGGTCTCCAGGATGTGGGTATGTTTCTGCGGTCCTATTGCCAGGACCAGCTGGCGTTCGTGCCCTGGGCTGAGATGGCACAAAACTCGCTCCGCCACTTCTCCACTAACCTCTCTCCCTTCCAGTGTGTACTGGGGTACCAGCCGGTTCTGGTGCCTTGGCATCAGGGTCAGACCGAGGTTCCTGCGGTGGACAACTGGTTCAGGCGTGCGGAGGAGACATGGGAAGCCATCCGTGTCCACCTTCAGCAGGCCGTGACGCGCCAAAAGAGGAATGCAGATCGCCACCACAGTGAGACCTCGGTGTTCGCACCGGGGGACAGGGTCTGGTCCTCGACCCGAAACCTTCCCCTCCACCTGCCCTGCCGGAAGCTGGGTCCACGGTTTGTGGGGCCATTTAAAGTCCTAAGGAGAGTGAACGAGGTTTGTTTTTGGTTACAGCTTCCACTCGATTACCGTATTAACCCCTCGTTCCATGTGTCTCTCCTCAGGCCGGTGGTGGCTGGCCCGCTCCAGGAGTCTGAGGTGCGGGAGGTTCCTCTGCCCTCTCTGTACTCCGTTCGCTCCATACTGGATTCGAGGCAAGGGGCCTTCAGTATCTTGTGGAGTGGGAGGGGTACGGCCCGGAGGAGAGGTGCTGGGTTCCGGTCGAGGACGTTTTGGACCCATCTATGCTGCAGAAGTTACACCGTCTTTGTCCGGATTGCCCTGCGCAATCCGGACAAAGGGGGGGTCTTCCATCACACCTGGTTCCAATCCCATCAATTACATGTTGTGTATTTAACCCTCTGTACCCCCTCATGTCCTTGTCGGTGATTGTTTATTGTAAGTGCTTGTGCTCGTCTGTCCTGGTGTGCGTCGGGTTATGTACCCATTATTTGATTGTTCTGTTTTCTGGTGGGTTTTTTGTTATTAAACTGCACCTGAAACACAGTTTTTGCTCTCCTGCGTCTGACTTCCCTGCCGCCATTAGGCTATTACGGTAGTTTACATTATACCTAAAAACATGCCGCAGTGTGCCTCTGCCCTATTGTGAATATTTCAAAATGTAATGTTGTCTGCCAACACTCTGTCCCAAATCTCTGAGTTTTATGCCATTGTTTCTGATGACCATATCAACGATTGCAGTTTCCTGCACAGCAGTGAAAGTCCTACCTCTCCCTGCCTGTGGGTCCTAAGCAGAAATACAAAACAATTACACACAAGTGGGTTTGGAGGCTTTGCTCAATTTACTTCTGTAATGTGCAGTTCAGTCAGATGCCCTTGCAGAATGCACATCTTACCTGTTTTGCCGGAAATTTCTTACAATAGATGCCACTGTTGAGCGTTGCAGATTTGTCTGCACTCTTAGACCAGCCTCTCTCATTGATAGACCATGATTTATTACATGATCAATCATAGTGGCCCTAGTCTCATCTGAGACGACAGCTCTTGATCTTCCTCTCAGTCTTCTTCCACCACGCATTCATACTCCTCTCCCTCTCCCAACCACTCTTCTTCCTCTGTCAGCCACTTCTCTATCTCTGGCTGGGTCCATGTTTACATTACTGTACAGCATTATTCCAAAGATGTCCCCTTTTGTGTAGATGGCAATGAATTTGAAAGACTAACACCTGAGTAGGTGTTCAGCTACAATGGGAATCAGCTGTGGTTGGTCTAATTGTTTTGATAAAATTACATTTTTTAGATTTGGAATATATTTCAATACATATTACTATAGAAATGTAGCAAATTGCTGTCTTATTCAATTTTGTGTTATTTTAGGTTTTGACCTTAAGTTTGACAGTTTTGAAAAGAGTATGTGCAAATTGGCCTGTAGGTACATAGAGTTTTGGTGGTGGTCAGTGACACAGCATCTCAGTTTAATCCATTTTAAATTCAGGCTGTAACACAACAAAATGGGTAAAAAGTCAACAGGTGTGAATGCTTTCTGAAGGCACTGTTTTTAATGTCACATGGTAACCAATCATTTCCCCAAGCGAATCAATCAAGTACAACTATATTCAGCACAGAGATAGCTGCGTACACACACACACATCTCATCATATTTGCTATGGATGGTGTCAGTGGTGTGGTGCTATTTTTTTTAGGTGAGGGAGTGCAATTCTTTTTAAATAAAATGATGTTATCATTACTCAATCAAAAGTTTGTGCTGACAGATGAAATATCATTATAAAATAGGTGCATCAAATGCACCATCCAATTGCAACGTCTGCCTATGCCCACGCGTATTCTGTGTTCTATTTTTAACATCTTAAACGTTCTATTTTTAATACCCTCAAACACCAAAATGGGCCATTATCACTTTCAATCATAGATGACAATTCTTCACGTTTTACCCGTGAAATGTCCAAACTGTATGCGGACTAATAGCCTTTCTTATAGGTCTATTTTGTTTCAATCAAAGCATATAGCCTGCAGTGCGCACTGTTGACTTGTGGCCGCATGACGAAATAAATGTGATTATTCAGCATCAGATAAGAAATGACTGCGATGGTGTTTTTGGTGTAACATATTATAGTCATACTATGCTACAGTAGGCTTATATGCAATTATATCCGGGCTTATATCCAATTATATATGTAAAATATGAATTATTCATTAGCCTATATGCCTACGTATCTTGCGAGACATTGATTTCCGCTTTGCTCTTTACTAAAGGAGCACCATTGTGATAAGTGCTAATCTTCTATTTGTAATAATACTAGTAAGTGATGAGTAGGATTATTAGGCGGATACAACATCTGGATGTGGATGATTTGAAGAGATTTGAGCGCCCTTTGAATCATGTTGCTGAAAGGACAACACCGTAACCAGGTGGTCACATATCATTCTGGGTTCAACTGCGCAAGAGGCCTCCGTGGAGTTTTATGAACATCAAGGCAGACACGGTGAATTTGGATGCTAGATCTCGTTGGCGTGATCAGTTTGTCTGCATACGCAATAGAGGCGGTACGTTTCTGTAAACTAAGCACTCAGACAGTAGGGCGAGTTCAAATGCGTATTACAAGAGCCCCAAGTCCATACATTTTTTTTTTTTGAGGACACATGTTTTAGCAATCCCTAGTAGAGTACCGTCTGTCTGTTCTTGTTACGTCGGATTTGGCCCACTCAAAGTGGTCGGCAAAGTGGTCAAGCCTCCGACCAATGGGCCTCTGCACACATGCCAACAGACAGTTATTCATCATTCCTCCCACCGCCAGAGAGAACGACAGGGAATAAACCACCATGTAGCTACCTATAGGCTGCTATAGCCTACATATGTATTTAGTTTGTCATTTTATAATTTTAATGGAATTTTAGTGGTACTTAAATATAATTTATTTTGAATTTATCTGTGTTTTCTCAAATTGTAAAAAGTGAGGGAGCACCTTGGATGGTGGATGAGGTAATTTACCTCTCAACCACAGGGGTGCATCTCTTACTTATTCCCCCTGACACCTGGAGAACCCCTCACTACGATCAAAGGTTCCACCCGGTGTATACACTCCCAGGGTTAGGAATATACTGTATCTGTGTTCATATGAATATCTGTCCTGACCTTTTCCTAACCAATTGTGCTATTATGTGTTTTTTTTCGAGATATTTGTAAATTATTTTGTACATAATGTTTCTGCAACCGTATCTAACGGAAGAAAGGAGCCTCTGGATATCAGGACAGCGTTCACTCACCTCGGATTAGACAAAGATTTCTTCAACAACAACAACAACAACAGCAGCAAGCAGGACTCACACGATATTCTCCAAACACCCCACAGGTCAAAAATACCAATTATTCACAATAGGAAGCGACGCAGAAGAGGGCACGACAAACGACAGTCGTGAAGAGGGCACGACAAAGCCTATTCCCCCTCAGGAAACTAAAAATATTTGGCTTGGGTCCTGAGATCCTCAAAAGGTTCTACAGCTGCAACATCGAGAGCATCCTGACAGGTTGCATCACTGCCTGGTAGGCAATTGCTCGGCCTTCGATCGCAAGGCACTTCAGAGGGTAGTGCGTACGGCCCAGTACATCACTGGGGCAAAGCTGCCGTCCATCCAGGACCTCTACACCAGGCGGTGTCAGAGGAAGGCCCTAAAAATGTTCAAAGACCCCAGCCACCCCAGTCATAGACTGTTCTCTCTACTACCGCATGGCAAGCGGTACCGGAGTGCCAAGTCTAGGACAAAAAGGCTTCTCAACAGTTTTTACCCCCAAGCCATAAGTCTCCATGAACAGGCAACCAAATGGTTACCCGGACTATTTGCACTCTTTTACGATGCTGCTACTCTCTGTTTATCTTATATGCATAGTCACTTTAACTATACATTCATGTATATACTACCGAAAATGGCCAGACCAACCAGTGCTCCCGCACATTGGCTAACCGAGCTATCTGCATTGTGTCCCACCACCCGCCAACCCCTCTTTTTACGCTTCTGCTACTCTCTGTTCATCAGATATGCACAGTCACTTTAACCATACCTACATGTACATACTACCTCAATACACCTGACTAACAGGTGTCTGTATATAGCCTTGCTACTCTTTTTTCAAATGTCTTTCTACTGTTGTTTTATTTCTTTACTTACCTACACACACACACACACACACACACACACACACACACACACACACACACACACACACACACACACACACACACACCATTGGTTAGAGCCTGTAAGTAAGCATTTTACTGTAAGGTTTACACCTGTTGTATTTGGGGCACGTGACAAATACACTTTGATTTGATTTGAGCGATAGAGGGTGAGGGAGTATAGGGTGAGGTTACAAATGAAGCAATGTGTGTCTTTGTGCGCACACGCACACTCGCACACATTCAAGCACTCACTTGTGCAGGCACGCATTGTCAGGGAAAGGGTAGGCTGTAGTACACAGAACAATGGGAATGTGTAACCCACACATGGAGATGAATGAGTATATGGGCAACATGATTGTAACATGAAAACGAGACTACAGCCAATTAGAATTTGGCCCAAAGAGCTACAATAAATTTGCCTGGCTACCCAGACTCCTTGGTCCGGCCAAACGCTATGCCACGCCCCTCGGTTGTGAGTTTCTTCAAACGTCAGAGCAACGGATTGGAAGAATTGAGTCGTCAAGCAAACAAGAAATGTGAGGTTTCCCCGACAGTGTGGAGATGTAATCCAACTTGAAATACAAAGGTCCTGTGGGGGAGATATTTCTTTAGATTAATCTCATAGCAGCAGTCTAATGGATGCATTTGTGCGCATATCCACCATTGGTGTTCCTAGATAAAGACCCATGATGGCTGAATGGTTGCTGCATTACAGTAACCTCTGGAAGCATCTAGACAGTGTATGTATCCTGCTGCCTCCCCAGGGTCTCTCCAGTGTTCAGGTATAGATAATCACAGTCTAAGAGCTCAGAGGAGAGGGGAACAGCTCAGTGCATCGACCTATATTCATCTGTTCTGCTCCTCTCTCCCCCTAAGCCCTGCTACTGTGGACTCGATGTTCCAGCACCAAAAAGAGAAGAGACAGCCCCCCCCCCACACAGAGAGAGAGAGAGAGAATGACAAATACATGCACATATACACAGAATAGGACATACTGAAGCACAAGGCAGAAGTGAATGAATACACACACACGCATGTGCACACACGCAAGCATGCATGCACAAACCCACACACACCCACACCTTCAGCTACAAGGTTTGTGCCACACACCATGTGTGTGTCCATGCCCACATGAAAAAAAAGATGACCGTTTACTAAAGAATACAACAGTACTTACTGTAGAATTCTAGAATTAACTGTAGTCTACCGGGGAATACTATACTACACACTGTAGTACTCCTTGATCATGTGTGGTACTTACAATAGAATGTTGCAGTATACCGCTAAAAACACTGTAGTAAATACTACAGTAATGTCAGAAAAAACACCACAGTCCGCTAAAACACTGTAGTAAATACTACAGTAATGTCAGAAAAAACACCACAGTCCGCTAAAACTCTGTAGTAAATACTACAGTAATGTCAGAAAAAACACCACAGTCCGCTAAAACTCTGTAGTAAATACTACAGTAATGTCAGAAAAAACACTACAGTCCGCTAAAACACTCGCAATTTGTGCCACCCATAATTGAGAAACTTACATGCCAAGTATTGACTAAATATTGTGTTTCCTATCCGTTCAGACCCCAGTCCTACCTTACATACAGGCAGTAGCGGTACGTGGGTAAAATCACCGGGGGAGCCAGTAATTGCGTTGTTTGGGAGAGAGAATAAATCCAACCAAACCTATGTTTTATCACAAAACCGGATAGCAACATCTGTCCAGTGAAGTTCACAAAGCATATTGCATGTCCAGTAACAGACAGTTACATGACCCGCAGCATGGTCAAGCAGGTTAATGTTTCCTATGTTCGGACCACTAAACAACGGTTGATTTTAGAACCAACGAGTGTTATTGCAGGTCGCAAAAGAAAACAGGTGCTGCCACTATTCCAGCACCATTTCAACTTCAACATTTCAACATAATCGAATCACCTCTGCTTGGTCTGATACAGTGACAACTTAAAGATAACCAAAAACAATTTAGTCCAATCAACTTAAGCTAAATATGATGTCTCTGTCCATGGTTCTGATTTCTGGATGCATGTGTGCCTGTTCATGCAAGTAGACAAACATGTTGACTCACCCTACTTGTAGAGAAACACCAATGCCATCCTCCTCTCTTTCACCACTCTATCATACAGTACACACTTTTATTTTTTGTTGTCCTAGGCTACCCAGCTAAAATGCTTGTTCGCTAGCTTAATTTCCATTCATGGGCAATGTTAGCTAGTTAACATTAG